>NC_080673.1:54477545-54780576 GCF_030445035.2 Dasypus novemcinctus
CCTTGAGGCTACCATATGGAGATGCCATAGAGAGGGAGGGAGAGAAAGGCACGATTCCAGCCCAGTTGCTTGAGTCTTCCCTGCCCAGACTTTAGTTGCCTACAGCCTTATGCAAGACCCCAAACCATGAGTGCCTAGCCAAACTGCTCCCAGATTCCCGGCCCATTAGAACAGAGAGAAATAATACATGATTGTTGTTTTAGCTACTAAGTTTTAGGGTAATTTGCTCTGCAACAATATATCAGTAATCCACATATATTAGTTTATTTAACCCTCACAGTAACCCTCTGAGTTACTGTGAGCGCCTCTTAAACATGAGGAAATCAAAGCATTGAGAGGCTATGTAGTTCAAATATCTGGGATTCAGCCCGGGTGGTCTAACTAAAGAACTTGTGTACCAGTACCCACCTGACTACTTACGTTGTTTCTCAAAAAGAAGAGGACAAATGCGAGGATCAAAGGCAGTAAAAGTGATAGATTCGGGTGGGAGACCAGACGTAGGAATTGAGGTGAAGGGAGGCTCCTAATATCTGGAGGTTTTGAGGAAACACAGGAAGCAAAATAAACGTAGGGAGGAAGATTATAAGTTCAGATTTGACATGGTTATTTGGGTGTTCCACTGGTACCTCAAAAGAAAGATGACCCACATACAGCTAAAATTGTAGGAATTCAGAGCAGATGTGGCTCAGGTGGTTGAGCTCCTGCCTCCCCCATGGAAGGTCCCAGATTTGATTCCAGGTGCCTCCTGAAAAAACAAAAACAAACAACAAGGGAAGCGGATTTGGCCCAGTGGTTAGGGCGGCCGTCTACCCTATGGGAGGTCCGCGGTTCAAACCCCGGGCCTCCTTGACCCGTGTGGAGCTGGCCCATGCGCAGTACTGATGCGCGCAAGGAGTGCTGTGCCGCGCAGGGGTGTCCCCCGCGTAGAGGAGCCCCACATGCAAGGAGTGCACCCCGTAAGGAGAGCCGCCCAGCACGAAAGAAAGTACAGCCTGCCAGGAATGGTGCCACACACACGGAGAGCAGACACAAGATGACACAACTAAAAGAAACACAGATTCCCTTGCCGCTGACAACAACAGAAGCGGACAAAGAAGAAGACACAGCAAATAGAAACAGAGAACAGACAACCGGGGTGGGGGGGGTGGGGAGGGAAGGGGAAATAAATAAATAAATCTTTAAAAACAAACAAACAAACAACAAGCAAAACAAATGATAAAACCAACTCAGGAAGCCAATGGGGCTAAGTGGTTGAGCGCTGGCTTCCCACATACCAGGGTGCAGCTACCATCCTGACACGTACCTGAAGAAGGAAAAAAAGAGGAGGAATTCAGGAGAAAAGTCAAAGTTCTACAAATGGGTTTGGGTATCAAGTACCTTCTGAAGATGAGATTATACAGAGTGTATTATTCAGAATCCTCCAGAGGAACAGAACCAACAAGATATCAATAAATATATCTCATATAGAGATCTTATAATTATAAATACACATGTAAATACTAAGTAATTTATTATAGGACTTGGCTCATGCAACTGTGAGGATTGGGAAGTCAGAATTCTGTACACCGCTGATCAGAAACTTCCAGGAAAAGCCGACTGACTGAAGGAAGAGGCAGGAATTCTTCCTTCTGACTTCTGAAATCCTCAGTTCTGGATTTAAAACCTCCAACTGATTGGATGAAGAGACTCCTCCCATTGTGGAGTGCAATCTTCTTTGTGGATTTAGATGTAATAAGCCAGAGATGCAAACCACTGGCTATAGGCCCAACAATCTATGAAATATACTCACAGTAACAATTAGGCCAGAGCTTGCTTGACCAGAGAGCTGGACATCATAATCTAGCCAAGTTGACAAATGAAGTTAACCATCACACAGAGAAAGGCTGTTCAGCCAGAAGAGAAGAGAATGGAGGAGGGCAACGCTGCAGGGAGTGCCTCGTCATTTATGACAACACATTAATCAAGACAATTAAGTTTTCCAATGTTTCCAGGATTTAAAAACGCATTCTATAAAGTGTTCAAATCTTTGGATGTAATGGAATAATAGACTCCATGAAGGAGGCAACGTTTACTAATTTTAATTTGCAAAAGAAGTTTATGAAAATATAACAAATTACCAAATTAGTAAGGATTTCTGTCCTCCACACTTCAGAAGTGCTTCAAAAATGCCTGAAAACAAGCACTAGGCTGGATTTGCAAGTTAAAAGCTTTCACAGGCTTAAACTCTCTGTGGCAGGTGCAATGATAGGCGCATTCAATGCCTCTCATGCTCTTCCACTATGCTTTCCTATTGCAGAGCCTGGAATGTTAAAAACTGTATTTCCTAGACTTCTTTGCAGCTTGAGTTTGGAATGTGGTTGAGGTTCTGCCCAGCAGGCATGGCATTGGTGAAGGGAAGAAACAAGCAACAAGAGGGAGGAGGGAGAATGGCTCTTCTTGCCAGCGTGATGCTGGAAGCCTTGGTACTTCTGGAACTGCTCGGAAAAACGTGGGTGTCAGGTCCAAGTGCTGAGGAGGGGTAAGAGTGGCAGCAGACATTCTGCTGAGCGTACTTCCTGGCTGCTATGCTTATTTTTGTAGCATCCAAATCTTGTCCCCAGATCCTCCTAGAGATTCTATAGCTCCTAAATCTCTCTCATAAGTCCTTTTCTTCTCATACTAGCTGGAAGAGATCTCTCATCTATCCCTTTTCCATATCAGAATTTAAACAAATACTGTTTTACATTCAGGGGTAATATATACTAACAGTTTTATCAAGGACTGATAAATCAATGAAAAGCTAGCTATACTTTCCTGGGATAATGTAGATGAGTATTAGTTAGACCCCAAATAACTTTGATTTAAACAGTATGCAAATCCTCTACTTCACTCTCAGTAGTGTGGGCATAAGCATTCCAGGGCTAGGATTGTCCAGCATCTGGGACCCAAGTTTGTTCTATTTTGTTGCTCTGCCATTCCTAGGATTTTGCATAGGAATCATATCTGCAAGGCTCACACATTTTTCATTAAATTCTGACCAGGGTATCTTCCCCTGGGACAGGTGTGGAGGATTGTGGAATGGAAAGTTCCTCCCCATCAAGGGTTAGTGCACCAGGTTAGCACACAGATGCCAAGTGGGTCTCTGCCTGCTCAGGCTCAGTCCCTAGACTGGGTTAACACAAACTGTCAAGTCTTAATCCCAGGGAGCGGATGTAGCTCAAGTGGTTGAGCACCTGCTTTAAGCCCAGTACCTCCTAAAAACAAACAAAAAAACAGCTTTTGCTGGGGAGTGGATGTTCAAGCCCCAGAACCTCATAAAAAAAAAAAAAAGTCCTAATCCCAATGTCCACAGATCTCCTTCACTGTTGCTGCCCTCTGTGCACTAGAAAGTTAACTCAGTGACATCAGAATTGTGAGAAGAGAAAAAGTTAATTCAGCAAAGGCTAGCCTCGCAAAGAGAGGAGGGCAGTCCTCAAATCTGTCTCCCAGAGTGGAAAGTACTTAGGGTGTTTATGGGATTGAACATAGGAAGGTGGGGTTGTGCTGTCTGAGGGGAAGATAACAGTGAGGAACATGGTAGATGGGCATCATGCTGACTCATATGGTGCATGACTAGAAAGGGACACTTTGAGATGACGGGATTAGAGATAGTCTAATCTCTGAGTATGCACAGATTGATGACATGCTTAGTCCACTTGATGTTTAAGATTTAGGCTCTTGCGCATGTCAGGCTGGCTGATTCTGATTAGAACTGGTTTGGTCAGTTCTAGGCTGACTCATGTTACTTTATTAATAAACCATGAGGGCTATTTACAGGACTATCAGACTTCAGGGTTGCAAAATAAGATAAGGGGACACAAGGGGGCTAGGATTAAGTAGTTTGTTACTGTCCAGTTACAAGCTAAATTTCATGCAGTTATAAAACATGGCATCAGCATTAAAGAAACAAGGCATCTGGGTTACAGTATAGTGAGTCACAAGTATTGGCTTCTAGCTATTTTTAAAGTTTAACATACATTAAGGTTATATTGCAATGTATCAGAGGGATAGTAAGTGTCTAAAATGCACTTAAGTGGGCTAAAATATATTTGCTAATTTTTAGGTAGTTACATTCACTATTTCACCTAAACTGTTCCAGTTAGGATTGAGTTCAGCTGCATGTAACAGAATCCCCCCACAAATAGGAATTGTTTTTCTCACCAGAAGTCATGAGACAAGCAGCCCAGGGCTGCTGTACCAGCTTTAAGGTGCCATTCTCCAGATTATCTTGTACTGACAAGACACTCCTACAACTCTAGACTCCCTCCCACATGCCAGGCAGGGACAAAAAGGAAGGAAGCAACCAGAAGGAAGGGTCAGTCCTTCAGGAAAGCAACATTTCCTGGAAATCCCCAGCAGACATCTGCTTAGATCTATTAGACTAGAACTGTGACGTATGGCCATACCTAGCTGAAGAGGCTAAGAAATGGTTATTTAGTGGGGTATGTGGTCATGCAAACAAAATTAGGGTTCTGTTAGTAAGAAAAGAGGAAGAGAGGGAAAATGGAAATTTAGTACATGCGTTAGCTGCCATAACAAATTACCATAAACCGGGTCGTTTAAAACAGCCCAGGGCGCAGATGTAGCTCAAGCAGTACAATGCCTGCTTCCCACATGAAAGGAAGCCGGTTCGATTCCCAGTGCCTCCCAAGAAAAACAAAAATCAAAGAACAAGCAAAACAAATGAAAAAACCAACTCAGAGGAACCCATGAGGCCCAGTGATTGAGCGCTGCCTTCCCACTTACAAGGTCCTGGGTTCAATTCCCAGCCTCTGGTACCTCAAAAACAAAAAACAAAACAAACAAACAAACAAAAAACACCAGAAATTTATTCTCCCTCAGTTCAGGAGACTAGAAGTCTGAAATGAGGGTAGACCATACTCCCTCTGAAGGCTCTAGGGAAGGATCCTTCCTCGCCTCTTCCCAGCTTCAGGTGGCATTTCTTGACTTGCAGCTGCACTCTGATCTCTGCCTGTTTCCCAATGCCTTCTCTGTGTGTCTCTCTTCTGTGTCTGTGTGTCCTTTCCTCTCTTATAAAGACACCAGCCACTGGATTTAGGGCCCATCCTGATTCAGTATGAGTTCATCTTAATTACATTTGCAAAGACCCTGTTTCCAAATAAGGTCTCATTCTGAGGTTCTGGGTAGACATGAATTTTGGGGTCACACTGTTCAGCCCACTACAATTGGAACCTGCTCTTTCTGATATGTGGTCTTTACTTCTTGAGGACTTACTGTGAGCAAAACACTGTGGAATGTTTTGCTCCAGAAAACATTTAGATGGCCCCATACCTTCAAGAAGTTCCTGTTCTTTGGAGATATGAGGCAGATAAACAGTATAATAAAAAATGGAAAGATAAAAACAACAACAGCAGCAATAACAAAAATACCCCAGTATAATCAAGCATAGTATAAGGAAGTAGTTGTTAATGACAGAGTATAAAATAAGGCATTTCATCTACTCCCAAGCCTTTAAATATCATCTATAGGTTGATGATTCCCAAATTTATATCTTCAGCCCCAATATCACTCCTGACTTCTTTGTTTATCTAATTTCTACTTGGTCTTGGGCGCCTCTCAAAAGCAAAAAGCCCTGAAAAAACTGAGTTCTCAGGCCCACCTTTCACTTCCTGGGCTTTCTCATTTTAGTAATTTGCACAGCCATTGTCTTAGTTGCTCAGGCCCCAAACCCAAGACCCATCCCTGATTCCCTGCCGTCCATATCCAATCCGTGAGCAAATACATCCATTCATTTATTTCCCACTGCTACCATTATCATGTCACATATGTTCACTGGCTCTCTCCTTCCACTCTTGCTTCTCTACAATTCATTCTCCACACAGAAGCCTGAGGGATGGAACATATCGATCAGTACTGCTTTGATTAAAACCAACACCTGTGAATAAAACCCAAACTCCTTACCAAAGCTGGTGGTACCCTACATGTTCTAACTCCTGCCCCTACCCCCACTCACTTTCTACTTTCCCCTTTGCCCCTCATTTCCTCCAACCATCCTGGTCTTTTTTTATTTCTGTTCTTCAAAGAGACAAGGCTACGCTATGCCCCAGAAACTCTATCTTTGTTGCTCCTTCTCCTGGGACATTCTTCCCAGATCTTTTCAAAGCCAAACCCTTCCATCATTTTGTTTTCTGCTCAAATGTCACTTCCGCCTACCACCCTGTTATGTTTCCTCCAGTAACCTCTAGCACGGGGTTCTGCTTTACTTTCCTTGTGGGATTGTCCATCCCCATCTGGGGTTATATTCTGCCTCTCTCCTCAATCCAATGCTCTGCCTTGTTTACCATTATTAGTAAAGGCCCAATACATAATGGTTGAATGAGTGAATGAATGAAAGAACTAACCAGCTTCAAATTTCCAAAGTGAAATTATGGTTTTATTGGCTTAAGCCTGGCCCCAGATGTGATGTGTTCAGTATTAAAGGAAGTACATCTTGAGTTGGCACATTTTGTGGTGTCCTGGTTCTTTTCTCAGTGGAATAGATGACACTTGAAATTCTGTTTTTATTTTAGATTATGTTTTTCCAGAGGTCAGTTGAAGTCAATTCAACATAAGCATGCTTGGAAGCTGTAGGTCTAGTGAAAATGAAAACATAATAATGCATAAATTAATCTCAATTATTCACACCTCATTATAATCTTAAATGTATGTATTATATACATATACATCATCTGTCAAAAAACAACATACTGGTCAAAGTGTAATCTTTAATAAAGAAAATCAAAGCATATTTGAACTAAGATAGTTTGTAAGAGGTGCAGATTTGTAGCCATGTCCAAAAGTGAGTAACAATACTGTAACAAATACTGTAAGTTTATGCCTGTTAGAGTCAGACAACAATCTGAGACAACCAATTCTTATATTTTTCTCTCCTTTCTGTAATGACTCTGCATAAAATCCATCACTTTAATAATCAGTATTTTAAGTAAGCGTGTGCTCTCATTCTAACAATTCAGCAGCCTTCTAGTTCTAACAGTGTAAGTTTAATTCTTGTTGACCCAAGTGAAACTTTAAGGGCAAGTGATAAAGAACTCGTCCTCACTCCTTTTTCCAGAAACATACTCCCCATTCATTTAGGATCTCCTTTCTCTTGCCCACACTCTTGGGAGGGCACTTATTTAAACTTAAAATTTTATTACAGGCAACAAAACAAGGAGGGCATATTCTTTGCAAGATATTTAAAATTAGGCAGGGATGGAAACAAGTCACATCAAAGTAGCCTCTTATTTCCAAGGTATTGCAATACTTTAGGAGGAGAAAAAAATTCTTAATTTGGGACATCAGATGGAAATTTTTTTTTTTTAGTGCTGCAGTTGTTTTTTTTTCTTTATTTTTTTAATGATACATTCAAACAGATGGAAAATTAGTTGTCAGAATCTTGATGCCAGTTTGGGACTGAATTTGTTTATTTTTTATGAATGCTTAGATATATGTAAAGTTTCCCCTATACTGGAAAACAAAAACAAAAACAAAAAATCATGCTTCTTCCAGCTACTACTCTGTACTTTACATTGCAAAACTTCCTCAACTAGTGATCTATTTCTGTACATATCCTCCCAAAATTCAATTGAATACTTTGCTGACATTTCTTTCTCTAAGGTCACCAATGACCTTTACAAATACAGTGACATTTTTCTGTCCTCTTTGAACTTGATGCAGTATGTTAAAAATCAGCATCTCTTCTTGAAACTTACCACCCTGGTAAGCTCTTTACCGTGCATTTTCTTCAATGACAATGGATAAAAGCAGCACAGGACTTGTGCTCCCAGAGAAGCCAAGGACTTGGAGCTCTTTCCTTTCCACTACTCTGCCTCACAAACCATAGCCCCTGGCTTCCCTGAGCTCCTGTCTCTGTCTCCTCAACTCTGAGACTAACAGGGTTCTGTTTGGCTTCCGCCTCCTTGCACTGCAACCTCCAGGTGATAGGCTTGTGCAATCACAGGGGTCACCCTTCTTTTTATTCCTTTTCTCTGGGAACGCAAGTCCTGAGCTGTCTTTGTCCATTGTCTAAAAACTGACGTTTCATATATTTTGTCCAATTTTCCAATTGTTTAAGGTAGGTTGTCTGATCCAATTTCTCTGTCCATTTAGAATAGTTTTGCGAGGCAGCCTGAAAACATTTAATAATATAAAGAAAATCCTTGCATTTAAAGGGATACACACAAAAAAGATAAAAATATCAATTATAAATCTCATGAGAAATGTAATTTTTTTTTTATCTCTAAAATGTTCCCGTGTTGTAGACTAGCAATATTGACCAGTCTCAGACTCTGAATAAAGTTCCAATTGAGAGCTTTATTAGCCGCGCAGCGACTGCCTTGTCCTACGCAGAGGGGAGAGCAGCCCCGAGTCACGGGGGGTGGGGGGGAGTGTGCTTATATAGGCCTTTAGGTTCAGGGCGGGGTCAATAGCTCAGCAAGCAAGCACGTACAGAAGCAGGTGTTTGCAGGTAATCAAGCGCTGGGAATTCTATCAGGGAGACAAGTGGTCAGGGAGCTCTTATTATTTATAAGGGTCTGGGTCAGGGTGGTCTTTGGTAGGGGCTGACGACACTTTCTACAGGAGGAGGCCTTGAGATAAGGTTTTACAGTCGAGCAAGCTTGTTACAGAAGCGAGATATAGGCGGTTAGGGGGCTGTGGAATTTTCCTCTCAGGAGCGGGTGGTCACAGGCTCCTACTTCTCCACACCTGAGGGAAGCAAAGGAATACTGGAACAAATGGGAAAGCCTAACAGGATCTGGAAGAGAAGTCTCAATAACATAAAGATTCACTCTAAATTTATCTCTAAATTAAACAATAAAAATACAAGCAGGATATTTTGGTACTAGATTTTAGATTCTAAAATCAATGGCAAAGTAACCAAGAACTATGAAAATCTGAGAAAAGAGGAGTAAAAAATGGAAACTAAACCTACCAAATATTTTTTTTTTTTTAAAGATTTATTTATTTAATTTCCCCCCTCCCCTGGTTGTCTGTTCTTGGTGTCTATTTGCTGCGTCTTGTTTCTTTGTCTGCTTTTGTTTCTTTGTCCGCTTCTGTTGTCGTCAGCGGCACGGGAAGTGTGGGTGGCGCCATTCCTGGGCAGGCTGCTCTTTCTTTTCACGCTGGGCGGCTTTCCTCACGGGCGCACTCCTTGCGCATGGGGCTCCCCTACGCAGGGGACACCCTTGCGTGGCACGGCACTCCTTGCGCGCATCAGCACTGCGCATGGCCAGCTCCACACGGGTCAAGGAGGCCCGGGGCTTGAACCGCGGGCCTCCCATATGGTAGACGGACGCCCTAACCACTGGGCCAAAGTCCGTTTCCCCCAAATATTTTTTTTTAAACCCAAAACTATCATTATTAAAACACTGTGGCAAAAAGCTAGGAAGATTCTTGGAACAAGATAAAATCCAGAAATAAACTCAAAATCACAAAGAATTTAGTAAATGATCAAATTGGCATCTCAAATTCAAGGAGAAAAGACAGATTATTCAAAATATGTTAGGCTAAGTAAGTGTCTTTGAAAAGAAAAAAGTTGGATCCATATCCCACATCTTATTTGAAAATAAGTTCTAGATGGATCAAAGATTTACATGTGGGTAAAAAAAGAAAGATAAAAGTACTACTACAAGATAGAACCAGCAAGATGGTGGCAGAGTAAGATCCTAGAGTCAGCTCCTGCTATACGGCATCTAGTAAACACGCAGAGCTCTCTGCAGCTAGCTGAAGCACCTGTTTGGGGCTCCAGGAGGCCAGAAGAACATCCTGCCACATCCTTGAAGGAATGGAAGGAGGAGATTGCCCATCTGCAGAGTAGAGCACTCCGTGCCACGGAGGCCGGTGCCCATCCTCCACCGGAGGAACAAGCAGCCTCAGGAGCTGTTCTGTGGCTGAAACTGAAAGCTCCACTTCCCAAAAACAGGGGAAGAAAAGACAGTTGGACACCAATTTCAGCTATTATGAGTAAATTCAGCAGGCTAAAGTATAATCCTGAGAACAGCTAAAGTTTGAGCCTGTCCAAATGAGAAAGAGGCCGGGAGCCACCATCTTAACTCCACGCCTGGCACGAGTGGAAGCGGGGTGGACTGAGAATCCCAGTGCTGGTGGGGACCGACTTCTTTCCATTCAGATCAGATTGCAGCTCTAGCCTAGGCCCCAGTGCCACCTTCAACAGGGAAGAACCTGTGGGAACCTGTGCCATCCTCTCTGGGAAATTACCGGCCAAGCTGCGGAGACCAGTGACTATCTTACTCTGGCAACACGAGCCACCCCAGGAGCTATTCTGTGACTGGAATAAGAAGCTCCATTTCCAAAAAACAGGGGAGGAGGAGACGGTTGACTGTCAATTTCAGCTACTGATTGGTAGAATAGGCTGGCCAAGCTATAACCCTAGGAATAGCTGGGGTCTGAATTAGCCCACGTCAGAAAGAGGCCAGTGGCCGCCATTTTGACTCCACCCCCAGCCTGAGTTGGAACCAGGCTGACCAAAAATCAGCCTGGTAGGAACCGGTTTCTTTCTCCCAGATTGGCCTGCAGCCCTAGCCTAGGCTTCAGCCCCACCTCTGGCAGGGAAAAGGTTGGCAGGTCCTGCACTAGCTTATCCAGGTAACTTCAGGTAACTTTGCTGGCACAGATTGAAAATTGAAAGTCTACTGGGGCAAATGTAGTCATCTTGGACCCGCACTGCATAGATTGCTGCCCACACATGAAGCTCCATCCCCACCCCAAGCAGGGCAGAAAGGGTCGTGAATCTTCATCAGTCTCTCTGGGCAACTACAGTCTAGGCCTGCATGACTTGGATTATTCCACACAGCTGTGACTCTGTCCCTACACCTGGCAAAGGAGAAAGTTGGTAGAAGCTTCATTGGTCTCTGGCACAATGAGGGCAGCTTGAGCCTCCACAGCTTACAGCAACAACTACATGCTTGGCTCCTACTGCACAACCAGCAAGAGAGAAAGGATAGGAAGCCCTAAACTAAACAGAAAAATTGCACCCAGAATAAATACTCTAGTAAGCCAGATGCCAAGACACCAACAAAAAATTACAACCCACAACAAGAAACAGGAAGCTATGCCCAGTTAAAGGAATAAGATAAGCCTCCAGATGACATAAAGGAGTTGAGAAAACTAATTATAGATGTTCAAACAAATCTCCTTAATAAATTCAATGAGATGGACAGAGATTAAGGATATTAAGAAGACACTGGATGAGCACAAAGAAGAATTTGAAAGAATGTGTAGAAAAATAGCAGATATTATGGAAATGAAAGGTAGAATAAATGAAATTAAAAAAACATTGGAATCATATAATAGCAGATTTGAGGAGGCAGAAAGAAAGGATTGGTGAGCTTGAAGAAATTGGAGGCAGAAGAAAGGATTGGTGAGCTTGTATGGTCACTCTGAAAGTGACCATACAAAAAAAGAGATGAATAAAAGAATGGAAAAAATTGAACAAGTTCTCAGGGAACTAAATGACAGTAAAAGGCATGCAAACATATGTATCATGTGTGTCCCAGAAGGAGAAGAGAAGGGAAAAGGGGCAGAAGAAAGTATGGTAGAAAATTTCCCAACCCTATTGAAGGACATAGATATCCATGTTCAAGAAGCACAACATACTCCCATCTGAAAAAATCCAAATGGACCAACTCTGAGACACATATGTATCAGAATGTCAAATGCCAAAGACAAAGAGAGAATTCTGAGAACAGCAAGAGAAAAGCAATGCATAACATATAAGGGATACCCAATAAGATTAAGTGCTGATTTCTCACCAGAAACCACAGAGTCAAGAGGACAGTGGTGTGATATATTTAAGAAACTACAAGAGTAAAACTTGCAGCCAAGAATCTTATATCCAGCAAGACTGTCTTTCAAAAATGAGGGCGAGATTAGAATATTCACAGATAAACAGAAACTGAGAGAATTCCTAAGCAAGAGACCAGAATTTCAGGAAATACTAAAAGGTGTGCTAGAGCCTGAAGAGAAAAGACAGGAGGGAGCGGCCTGGAAGAGAGTCTAGAAATGAAGATTATATCAATAAAAGTAACTAAAGTGTCAAAAGAGTGGTGAAAATAAAATATGACAGATAAAACTCACATAGTGAGGAATAAACTTAACCAATGATTGAAAGCACTTGTATTCAGAAAACTGCAACTCAGTGTTAAAAGAAATTTAATAAGGCCTAAATAACTGGAAGAACATTTCATGCTCATGGACTGGAAGATTAAATATCATTAAGATGTCAATTATACTCAAATTGATACATAGATTCAATGCAGTCCCAATAAAAATCCCACCAGAATTAAGAAAAAAATTGAAAACATGATCATCAAATTTATTTGGAAGGGTAAGGAGTCCTAAATAGCCAGAAACATCATACAAAGAAAAAGCAAACCCTCATCTCCAGACTTTAAATCATATTACCTAGCTATAGTGGTAAAAACAACATGGTACCAGCATAAAGACAGACACATAGACCAATGGAACCAAACTGATGATTCAGAAACAGACCCTCATATGTATGGTCAAGTGATTTTTGACTAGCCTGTCAAACTCACACAGCTCAGGCAGAACAATCCATTCAACAAATGGTGCTGAAAGAATTGGATATCCATAGCTGAAAGAAAGAGGACCTCTATCTCACACCTTATCCAAAAATTAATTCAAAATGGATCAAAAACCTTAAAATAAATGCAAGAACCATAAAACTTCTAGAAGAAATTGTAGGAAAATATCTTCAAGACCTGGTGGTAGGTAGTGGATTCTTGAAGGAGATGAGAGGAGGACTGAGATGGACTATGGGTGTTTAATGCATGTAGAAGTTTTAATTAGCTTTACTCTAAAATTGTGGAAATGTAGAGTGGATGGTAATGCATAGTAACAGTTAGTTTACAAATGGGGATGTGATTGAAAATGGTAGTCTAGGTATTTAATGCCAATTGACAGAATGCTTGAGAATAATCTAGGAACTGAATAGCACAGTAAACCAAGAGGTGGGTGAGAATTGTAGTTGATGGCACAGATGTTAAGAGTGTCTTTTGTGAGCTAGAACAAATGTACATCACTACTGCAGGGTGGTGGGAATGTGGAGAAGCATGGGAAAAATGCAGCTGGAGTGACCTATGGGCTGTGGTTAGTAGTAATAATATAATATTCTTGCATCTATGTGAAAGATGTACTGTGTTGATAATGAGGCAGTATGGAAAATGTGAGCCAAATGTATACTATGGACAGGGTAACAGTCAGATGATATTATCTTACCTGTAGCAAATGTTCCACCACAGTGTGGTGTGTTGATGGAAGGGTGTTGTTTGACAATTCTGCACATGTGCATGATTGTTTTGTAAGTTTACAACTTCTGTCATAAAAAATATATTTAAAAAATAATAATAGGGTAGGTTGGGGGAAAAACACACCAAATATAAGGTAAGGACTATGATTAGTAGTAAGATTTTGACAATATTCTTTCATAATTTGTAATAAATGTCTCATGACAATGCAAAGTGTTGGTGGAGGGTTGATGTATGGGACCCCTGTATGATGTTATGCATGTTTGCTTTGTAAGTTCACAACTTTTACTACATACTTGTCTATGTATGTTCATATATAAATGACATAAAGATAATAACAATAGGGTTGTTTGGGGGAAAATACTTTGGTTAGTAGTTAATATTTTGACAGTGCTCCTGGTGCAACGGCAAGAACCAGGAAGGAAGGAGGGCCCAACAGTGGGCTCTTGATACTAATGGCTACACTTTTGAGCCTATACACCTGCAATAAGAACAAGGCCTAGAGTAGCATTGTGCCTGGGGGTTTCCTCCTGACAGCCTTCATGTTACTCAAATGTGGCCACTCTCACAGCCAAACTCAGCGTGTAGATGCGATGCATTCCCCCCAGCGTGGGACATGACACCCGGGGATGAGCCTCCCTGGCACCGAGGGATCACTACCACATACCAGCTGAAGAAGCAACTAGAAAATGACCTTGAATTAAAGATTCAATGCGGAACAGCAGAATATACCTGTCTACATATAATAACATGACTTCGGGAAGCGGTTTGACCTAATGTAAGGGGGAAATGGAAAGGAGAAATGAGATTATAAGGCTGTGAGTCTCTAAAAAAGAGTCTGGAGGTTGTCAGAAGGAATACCCCTATGTACAACTGAACAGAGTCTAAGAGACAGATAAGGTAGATACAACCCCAGGTATTGGTTCTTTTGAGGGATAAAGAGACCCACGGGTTCTATGGTCATGGCAGAAGGGGTTCACTGCCATGACAGATGGCCCTTCTTTGGAGCTGGTGTTTCTGCGTGATGGAATTGGACTCAGAGGGGATCTCTTTTCACAAGACTTGCATGCTACTTTATTGGAATTGTAGTTGGTGCTGGGTTTAAGATATATGTAGGGGATTTGAATCTCTGGACTGATAATATGACACCCAGGCCCAGAGCCTCAACAGACTTCAGCTCCTACACTTTGATTTATTGGACTTACTCCACTCAGCTAACATGGAGTTGAAGAAGGTCAACCACCACAACATGGAGCCTAGAGTGTCTACAACTGGAAGCGGGAGGAGTGCATCCAGTACCCATGTGGAATCTAAGCCCTCACTTGACATAGGTGTGCAATGGACACAACCAATCCAATGTCCACAGAGAAAATGTGGAATGGGTGTGGGAAGGGTAGCCATGGTGGCTGCTGGGTGTGGGGAACGGGAGGAAGAGATGAGATGTGGAGGCGTTTTCGGGACGTGGAGTTGTCCTGGATAGTGCTTCACGGACAATTACAGGACATTGTAGATCCCCCCAGGGTCCACTGGATGGAACGTGAGAGAGTCTGGGCTATGATGTGGACCATTGACTATGGGGTGCAATGATGCTCAGAGATGACTTACCAGGTGCAATGGATGTGTCATGATGATGGGAGAGAGTGTTGCTGTGGGGGGAGTGGGGGGTGGGGGCGGTGGGGTTGAATGGGACCTCATATTTTTTTTAATGTAATTTTTAAAAAAATAATAAATAATTAAAAAAAAAAAAAGGGTTTAACAACAATGCAAGTTATTTGTGGTAGGCTGAGTTATGAGTCCAGTATGATGTTATAGATGTTTGTTTTGTAAGTTCACAACATTTATTATAAACTTATTCTTTATGTATTTTTATGTATAACATACTTCAGTAAATTAATTTTTTTAAAAAAGACAGCTATTACCACTCCCTCTCCCCCATTCTTCTTGTCTTGAACATGGATATGGTGCTTGGTGTTGCTGCAGCCATTTTGTAACTACAATGGAAAACTAAGAATGCTGGAGCAGAAAAAAATATAGAAATGAACAATGTTGAACAGCTGGACTAATTACATCAACCATCTACCTCAGGACTTCTTATGTGAGAAAACTCAATCTCATGCGTTTAAGCCACTGTTGTCAGGTTATGTATTACTTACAACTGAAAACAGTCTCAGCTAATCTGCTAGCTATTCTAGAGACACCATCATTGCATGGACATCTTTGGAATTCCTCTTTTAGAAACACCGTGTGTATCCTTGATGGATTGTTGACATCTCTCGAACATCTGTATATTAGCAATCTTTGCCTTTTTTGGCTGGATTGGAAGGAAATGAAGTTTTTTTTTTAAAAAAGATTAATTTTATTTATTTCGTCCGCCCCCTCATTGTTTGCACTTGCTGTGTGCTGTGTCTTTAGAAGGCACATGGACCTGAACCCAGGACCTCCAATGTGGGAAGGAAGTGCTTAATCGTTTGAGCCACCCATCATTCCCTGCTTTGTTGTGTCTCTCATTATCTTTTTCCTCCTGTCTTCTTGTTGCATCATCTTATTTATTGGCTTGCTGCGCCTGCCTGTTGTGCCAGCTTGCAGCCTTCTTTAGGAGGTATCAGGAACCAAACCAGGGACCGCCCACGTGGTAGGCCGGAGCCCAGTTGCTTGAGCCACATCCGCTTCTGGAAACGTTTAGGAAAGAGAAGACTAAGTGAGGACATGAGAGCTATATTCACTATCTACCCAGGCCTTTACAGTATACACAAATATCTCCTATACTACACATAATGTATATTGCCACAGAGTTGGGACAAATCTAAGAACCTTATTATACAGAAAAACTGCCTAATCATTAGATTAGTTCACACAAAGAAACATGTTGCCCCGTGAAACAGAGAATTTGCTTTCCTTGATAGCACTGAGCAGAGAAAGGAAGTAGATTAGGGTCCACTTGACTCTTTAAGATTCAGACCCAAGTTTGGGCAGTAAGGCTGGCTAATTATTTCTTAGCCCAGTTAAGTAGGGTTTTAGAGGAGGAACAAGAGATCAGTAAGATAAATGGGAGTAGCAGAGTGATTACAAGTGGAGGGAACAGCTTGAACACAGGTGTGGTGGGAATGCACAAAATGAGTTTGGAGATTCTCAATGGGCCATTTGGACTGGAGTGGATAATTTGGGCCCTTGGTGATTTGTGATTTGGGGCAAGTCACATTTTACTCTTCTCCATGGTAAAATGAAGGAGCAAACTGAAGCCAGTGGGTCTGAACCTTTTCCTGTGGTAACTTAGATTGCATTCCCAAAAGGCTTTGCAACCACAAGTCCTAAAGGAAATAAAAGTAGCACCCATTATGGGGAAAGGCAGGAAGAGATGAGAGGTGGAGGCGTCTTTGGGACATGGAGCTGCCCTGGATGGTGCTTCAGAGGCAATCACCGGACATTGTAAATCCTCACAGGGCCCACTGGATGGAATGGAGGAGAGTATGGGCCATGATGTGGACCATTGACTATGAGGTGCAGAGGTGCCCAAAGATGTACTTACCAAATCCAATGGATGTGTCATGATGATGGGAATGAGTGTTGCTGGGGGGGGGAGAGGTGGGGTGGGGGGGTGGGGTTGAATGGGACCTCACATATATATTTTTAATGTAATATTATTACAAAGTCAATAAAAAAATTAAAAAAAATAAAAAAAGTAGCACCCATAGTTTTTTTTTAAAGACAATTAGATTATTGTATGATAATTACCACAGTAGAGAAATAGAACTTTAACTTTTTTGTTTTTTACCAATTTACCTTTTTTTGAGGTGAAATTCATATGATATAAAATTAACCATTTTACTGTGTACAAATCAGTAAGAGTCATTTACAATGTGGTGAAACTACCACCTGTCTAGTTCCAAGACATTCATCACTTTAAAATAAAAACCCATACCATATTATTGTATTTATAAAGTTATTTTAAGAGCTCTAAACTACTTGCTATTAAAAGCGTATACAATATAAAAACAAACAAAAACCCATACCATAAACAGTCAGACCCCATTCCTTCCTCCCTCAGCATATACAGCCACCCATTTGCATTCTGTCTCTATGGACTTACCTAGTCTAGATATTTCATATAAATTGAACTATACAATACATATAGCTTCTTTCACTTAGAATGGGTTCATCTACTTTCTCAAGATTTCATCCACTTTGTAGAGTGTATTGGTGCTTTGTTCCTTTTTATGACTGAATAATATTTCATTGTATGGATATACCACATTGTATTTTTTTCATTCATCTGTTGATGAGCATCTGGGTTGTTTCCATACTTTGGCTATTTGTGAACTGTGCTACTATGAACAATTGTGTACAAATATTTGTTTGAGTACTGGTTTCCAGTTATTTTGGGTATAGGAGTAGAATTTCAGGAGCATATGGTAATTCTATGTTTAGCTTTTTGAGGAACCACCAAACTATTTTCCACAGCTGTTGCACATTACATCCCTACAAACAGTGCATGTGGGTTCCAATTCCTCCATATCCTTGCCAACACTTGTTATTTTCCATTTATTTTATTATAGCTATAGACCTTTAACTTCTAGGCATACCTGGAAACCATTCAAACATTCAGAAAAGTACAAATACAAACACCAAGATAAAAGTGATATTTAATATTTTGCTGTATTTACTTCTAATCTTGTTTTTAAAGAAATAAAATGTTACAAACATTTAAAAAAAGTACTACAAGAATCAAGTGAGAATTCTCTATCTCAAGACAAAGAAGGCCTTTCTTGGGAAAAAAAGACTTAAAACTAATACCATAAAAAAAAACTAACTTCCCCAATATATAAAATATTCCTACACGTGAAGAAAAGGCAAGATACAGGCAAAGGATATGAAAAGATAATAAAACTGAAGGAAACAGAACTAACCATTAATTATCAAAATGCTCAACCATATTCATAAAAGAAATGCAAAATAAAACAACACTGAGCCACAATTTTTTCACCTGATCAAAAACTTTAGTAATAGACTGTGTCAGTGAGGATATGAGGAAACAAGAACTCTTTCAATTGCTAGTGGAAATCTTAACAGGGGATTAGAAATCCAAATGGCAAATGCACATCTCTTTTCCTTAGCAATATCACTTCCAAAGTTTTACCCTTCAGATATGTTCACACATTTGAGATATGATTTATATAAAAGTTTATTCATTTCACTATTGCTTTGTAATAACAAAAAATTATAAACAGCCTAATTGTTCATAAACAGGGAGCTGGCTAATAAATTATGGGCACTTAATGGAATTCCCTATTACCTAAAAAGAATAAGGAAGCTCACACAGTTTAATATAAAATTATCTCCAGGATGTAAAGAAACACAAGTTTGTGACACCAGTTCCATGTGGTAAGAAAAACTGGAAAACTGGGGGAAAGAATGGGAAAGTGACTTCCAAATTTTGAACAAGATGAATGCATTTCCTATAAAAAATTCAATTCATTAAAAAAAAAAGAAATCCTATTATTCAAGTCAAATTTTACTGATAATTAGAACTCTCAATTTCTAGCAACAAAGGATTAATAAAGAAAAGCCAAGAAGTAAAGAAATGCCTTTTTTTACTCTATTAATTCTGTGGACTGAATGACCAAAGCCAAAAGTGAATCACTTTAGTAACTTAATGTTACAGGACGCCAAGAAAAATATGCAAAGCCTTTTTTAAAGGAATAGGAAAAAATACTATCTAAAAAGCATTGGGATGTCAAAGTTAAATAATTTTAAATAAGAAATTTCATCTGACAAAAACTTTGTAAAAACAAATGTGGAATCAACAAATAAACTTTTTTTTTTTCAACTCTATAGATTTTATTGTCATATCACAGTTCTCACTTAATCAAACAGTATCATTCAAATCCCACCCAGAAGCAAGGACAAAGGCAAAAGGGCAAAAGGTGGAAACAATTCACATGAGATTATACTTGGATAAACTCTCTGGGTCTAAGATGTGTCTCTTGTAGACAGCATATGGATGGGTCGTATTTCCTTATCCAATGTCCCAGTCTGAATCTTTTGATAGGTGAGTTTAATCAACAAATAAACTTTTGATAAAGTCAAATTAAAGCAATCCAGTAATCTTTAAAAAAAGAATAAAAAACACGCATTTTAAAAACATCTGGCCACATACTTGACGGCAGTATTTGGTCCTAGGAAAGAATGGTGCTGATTGTTGGAATTAAATTCCTGACCTTGGCCTTATTAACCTACATTTAATCATTCCTCAACTTCTAGGGATTTTAACTCTGAAATGTCAATGTCTCAGTTAAAGCTTTCTTTAGGTTATTATATTAAACTCACTAACCACAACTCCTCCCCATATATCCTTCCCACTGCCACTGGAATTTTCAGCATAAAACTGATGGACTCACTCATTACCTGGCTTAAATGATCTCCCTAGTTACCCACTGCACCAATAGTAAAGTCCAAATTTCTTCATGTGGCTGTAGTAGCCATCTCTTTTTTGCCTCCGTTCCCCAAATTCCTTCTCTCCCAAATCTAGAAATTGTCTTATTTTATCTTTTTTGGTCATTGGTCTTGGGCTGGGCACCTGACTCTGAGCAAGCCAGTAACATTCCTTCCTAGAAATTTTAACTTGGAACTGTCAATCAGTTCATTTCTCTTTGGATGACTGCAGCATCTAAAACTTTGAAAGCACTGAAATGGCCACATTTTCTGCCAAGTAAACCAGAAAAGTGGAGGAATGCAGTCGAAAGAGAGAATGAAGATGTGCAGAAAGGCTGAGCCTTTGCTGTGCGTTCACCTGGAATGCCTTCAGCCCTCTCTGCGGCATGGAGAGTGCCTGTACGTCCACCTCAAGACACAGCATAAATATCCCCTCCATTGTGAGCCTTTTTTTTTCAAGGTTTAATTTCCATTTTATTTATTTTCCAGAGACTTTTTTTTTTTCCCCCCAGCTCCTTACGTGGGCTTTGGCAAAGGTCGTGGGGTGGCACCCACAGGTCTAAATTGGGGTGGCGGTGTTTGGTCCTTCTGGGCTTCACGAGAATGGTTTCTGACTACCTTGCTGTGGACTGCTCAACTCACGCGGTAATGCAGATTCACGCACAGCTCAGGAAGCACGCAGGCTTTGAAGACACTTGCTTCAGAAATGTTCCTGATGGCTGCAGTCTCTACCCTGTTTCAAACGACGAACTTCTTAACCTTCTTAACGGCCATATCCTTGGGCACATGGCGGGCTGCAGACTGTGCTGGGAATAGGCCGCACGTGGCCTCCGTCCTTTTTGGAACAACCTTTGTTCCTTCTTTTGTCATTTTGGAAGCAGACACCGGAGAGCCATGAGACCTTTCTGCTATCTACCTCTCCCCTACATCCAAGTAAAAAGATAGCTCCATTCTCTGTGCTGTCCTTTGATATGCCTCAATTATATTTACCACATTACATTGTAGAATTCCTGTCAGTATTTATTGTATTTTGTAAATTCTTCAAGGACAGAGTCTTTTTTCATCTATGTAGCTTCACTGCCTAACACAACTGGAGAACACATGGCAGATACCTGATGAACATTTCCTAAATCAAGGTATTCCAACAAAGGAAATTAACCCTAGCCTCACAGGTTCTAGCATGTTTGCCCTAAAAAAAGACTTGGACAACTTATTGCCTTAATATCCGAATTAGGAAGCATTATTTTATGAATAATATAATTTTATATTTGAACAGAAGTTACTTGTATGTAAAATATACTGAGGAGGGGAAGCAGTATCAATCTCAGAGGACCCAAAAGTCCCAATCCACACTCCTGGACCTGAATCAGTAGTAGCAACATAGAAAATACAGTCTTTAACTAAAGATGTACTCCTTTCCCTTCACTCATTCATTTTATAGTAATTCCCTTTACCTCTAGAGATGTCAACCACTCTTGTAGTATGTACCATCTGCACAAAAGTATTCTTTAAAAAGTTGGATTATTCCAGCACTCGCACAAAAGCTGTCCTAGTAGCTCATACGTAGATTTTGGGGTTTTTGTTTTTCACCTGAAATGTTCTTACACCCAAATGTATAATAGAGAAAACATTTCCAACAGGTTTGATTTTTTAAAATGTATTATATATTACACTTTTAAAAAAGAAATTATTTGTTATATTTTATACTAAACCCAGTAACCAGAGAAAATATAAAACCATTTCTTTGTGGTGAAGCTAGTTTATTGAACATAGGAGGAATGTTACAGTGACATTATCACACAACAGAATTATTTGGCTTTCGTTCAGATTCCATGTGGAACTCCCAATTTCTTTCAATAAAGCACTGCCATTAATAGTTAGCTACATTAGATCCAGGTTAGCTTTCTTTGGTGCTCTCAAATTAAGACTTTTTCTAAACATATCTGATGCTCTCAATTACAGATCCTAGATAAAATAAATTCTCACTGGTATATAAAATGTGTGATTTGTGCTTTAAAAAATTAATAATTAGTTCTTAGGTAGCCACCATTTTGGAATTAATTTCTCAACAGTCAGTGAAGTATTTTATAAATAGTTTGGAAAAATATCTAAAATCTTTATCCCTAATCCAACTAAAAATGTTTCTTTTTTAAATAAAAACATACATACAAAAATTAAAACAAATTACAAATTAGATACAAATCTTTCAAAATTAATAAATATGAAAGTGAAAAAATAAGTCCTTTCATAGAACTGCGAAGTGTACTTACTACTAACTTCTTATAAAAAGAACTAAAGTAAAATTACATTTTTAAAAAACAATAGCAGTTATACTGAAAAACATAAATATGTGCTTGGAAAGTTTGTAAACTTTTTCCTCATTTTAGAAAATGTTTTTGGAAAGGAATAAACAGATTCCCTTCTTTTTAAAACTGTTACGTCCATCACAATTACTACAGTTGTCACTGTTTTACTATAAAAATAGTTACAAATCAATGTTAATTTAGAAAGCCAAACAATTTTTAATTCTACCTTCAGAAAAATGGATTAATCTCCCTAAACACAAAGTCAATTTGTTTTTCCTTAAGCTCAAATATTTAAAACTAATCATTTCCTATAATTATTACATTTGGTTAGTTAATAGAATTGTTTTTATAATCAAATTATCACCATGATAATAAACAAAAATCACAAACTAAATTAAATATTTAATTGGTTTTCCACATTCTAAAAACATTGTAAGTACAATCATCTTTTTACTTAATTTTCTCTAAAGTTATCTAGGATAGCAATTTATTAGAATTAATGAATGTGCACATTTCGATTAAAGTTCGTGGCTTACATTCCATTTATGTAATAGCTGCATATGCAAGCTTGATATTTTCTATGTGCAAAGTCTTAAATTCAAATTAAAAGCATTTAGGGTAAAAAATACTTAAGAAATATTCTTTCAACCACTTGGAAATAGACAAGATACTTAACTAATTTTTCATACTGAGGAATAGCTTGCTGTAACCATACAAAATACAAATAAAGAATTTTTTACTTGATGTACTATAGCATAGTACCATTGCAGAAATACAGAGACTCACAGTAATTGAGTAAGCTATGCCCTCAGAGCTATAATCCAAATGGAAGATGATGGTTTGTTCATTCAGCCTTTGGTTATTAAATTATTTGGGGGAGAAGGAGCAAGGGATAATACAGCAGATACACAGCCTGAAATTACTAAGAGCTAAAAATAGGTCTCATTGCAGTAGCCAGGAATTATGCGTACCCATATTTCCCCAAGTTACATCTGCTCATATGCTTTCAATTAGTTTTTTACTATTTAAATATGCCAAAATAAAATACAAAACACCTAATTACATCATTTGTCTTAAAATTTGACTTGTTTTTACATATTTTCATAGAATTTAGTAAGAACACAATTCAAATTACTTTTAAAAATAATTGGTTTTTATAGAACTGATTGATATTGATTAGAAATATCAAGAATGTAGAATATTGGACAAGTCATTCATTCTTTATGGACTGGAAACGAGAAAACATCCTCTTCTTTCTCCTCCCACTGGTAGTAAAGTCTAGGCTCGAAAATGTGCCAATAATAATGAATAAGAAAATAAATTAATAATACAAATGAGAAGACTCTGTGAGGAGAGACAAATATCAGTTTTTACCCTACTGAGAACACTTCCCATTCAGAGGAGGTACCAGTAGATATGTACTAAACTTTTAACACATTTTTTCAATCCCAGGAACACAGTACTGAACAGTTGCTGATTCTTAAAATTCCACTGCACGCTGTGTAAAGCCTCCTTTATTAGGTTTTCAATGGAAAAACATTCTGATTCTCATACTTTTGCTTCATTTCAGCCTCACCTGAAAACCAACCTGTCACAGTGACAAACTTGATAACGTAGTCGCAAAGTACAAAAGCATGACAATGACAAATAGTAGAGTGTCAGGATGATCTGTTATATTTGAGATTAAATCTTATGACTCATCACTGTCATACTTCAAAAGTATTTCTTTAGTCAAAATTATATAGTATAATGAAGACTGTTATTTAGCACCAGCATGTCATTGCAGGCTTTGGTTCAGACTTCAGGAAAATTCTGTTATCAGGGGGTTGACTTAGCATTAATGGTTTATGGCTCTTGAGCTTATGAGCCAAGGTCATAAATATAGCTTCCACATGGTCATTATCATTGGGGTTTTTAGCAGAGGTTTCAAACAAAGGCATACTGTGAGTGTCAGCAAATTTTTGTGCCAAGTCTGTGGGTACCTGAATGGCACTTCTTAAGTCACATTTATTTCCAACGAGAATCCGTGGTATGTCATTGGCTAGCAAATGTTGTTTGCATTCTTCTATCCAAGATGGCAGGCTATGAAAACTAGCCATGTTGGTCATATCATATACAAAGACAACTGCGTGTACATTTCGGTAATAGTGTTGTACCATGCTCTTTCTGAATCGTTCTTGTCCTGCGGTGTCCCATAACTGGATCTGAA
Source organism: Dasypus novemcinctus (assembly GCF_030445035.2). Classification (NCBI taxonomy): domain Eukaryota; kingdom Metazoa; phylum Chordata; class Mammalia; order Cingulata; family Dasypodidae; genus Dasypus; species Dasypus novemcinctus. Next base: position 54,501,797 of record NC_080673.1, read on the forward strand.
AAAGGGGGGAGGAGAAAAAAGGAGGAAAATAGAAAACATCATTCCAATTACACAGACTTAGAAATAAAATATCTGGGCATGGTCTTTGGCACTTCATTTACAACACACTGATTATTCCTTTCCATCATGCCTTTTCAGTGTTATCTGTGGGATCCAGACTTCAGTATCTTAGTCTAGTTATCTTATAATTAAATCATGATGCAGCTGCCAGCACAAACATTTCAACTGAGCATTTACTAAATTTCAGTAAATGAAATTTGATTAAAACTATACTTCCAAAATCAATTTTAAAATATTAAGAGGAGGACAACCAGCAAGGTGACAGCAGAGTAAGGAGCTCCTAGAGTCAGCTCCTGCTACAGGGCAGTTAGCAAATACCCAGAGCTCTCTGGAGCTAGCTGAAGCACCTGACTGGGGGCTCCAGACCAGAAGAGCATCCTGCAATGTCTTTGAAGGAGTGGAAGGAAAAGACTGCCCATCTGCAGAGAAGACTCGTAAATAGAGTGCTCCAAGCTGCGGTGGATGGTGCCCATCCTCCATTGGAGGCACAAGCCACCTCGGGAACTGTTCCATGGCTGGAATAGAAAGTTCCACTTCCCCAAAATGTGGGAGGAAGAGACGGTTGGGCACCAGTTTCAGCTATTGATGAGGATACTCAGTGGGCTACAGTATAATCCTGAGAACAGCTAAAGCTTGAGCCTCTCCAAGTCAGAAAGAGTCTGGGAGCTGCCATCTTAACTCCGTGCCTGGCATGAGGGGAAGCAGGGTGGACTGAGGATCCCAGTGCTGGTGAGACCAGCTTCTTCCCATCCAGATCAGACTGCAGCTCCAGCCTAGGCCCCAGTGCCACCTCCAGCAGGCAGGGAGCTGTGGGACCTGTGGCAGCCTCTCCGGGAAATTACCGGCCAAGTTGCGGAGGCCAGTGACTATCCTAATCTGGTGGCATGAGCTGCCCCAGGAGCTGTTCTGTGACAGGAATTGGAAGCTCCATTTCCCAGAAACAGGGGAGAAGGAGACAGTTGGCTGCCAGTTTCGGCTACTGATTGGCAGACTTAGCTGGCTAAGAAATAACCTTGGGAACAGGGGCATGTGAACCAGCCCAAGTCAGAAAGAGGCCAGTAGCCGCCATTTTGACTTCGCCCCAGCCTGTGGGGAAGCTGGGCTGACTGAAATGCTCAGTGTTGGCAGGAACCAGTTCCTTTCATGCAGATCAGCCTACAGCCTGCCTAGGCTTCAGCCCAGCCTCTGGCAGGGAGAAGGCTGAGGAGCCCTGCACCAGCCTACGCAGGTAACTGCAGGGAACTTTGGCTGGCACAGACTGAAAATCAGAAGTCTACGAGGGCAACTGTGATATTCTTGGACCCACACTGCACAGATTGCTGCCCACACCTGCAGCTCTATCCACACCCCAGGCACAGGAGAAAGGGATGTGAAACATCATAAGTCTCCCTGGGCAACTACAGTCTAGGCCTGCATGTGGATTATTCCACATAGCTGTGACTCTGTCCCTACCCCTGGCAAAGGAGAAAGTTGGAAGAAGCTTCATTGGTCCCTGGTGCAATGAGGGCAGATTGATCCTTCACAGCTTACAGCAACAACTACATGCTTGGCTCCTACTGCACAACCAGCAAGGGAGAAATGATAGGAAGCCATAAACTAAAGATAAAACTGCACCCAGAAAAAATACTCTAGGAAGCCAGATACAAAGACACCAACAAAAAAATTACAATCCACAACAAGAAACAGGAAGCTGTGGCCCAATTAAAAGAACAAGATAAGGCTCCAGATGACATAAAGGAATTGAGACAACTAATTACAGATATTCAAACAAATCTCCTTAATAAATTCAATGGGATGGCTAAGGAGATTAAGGATATTAGAAAAACATTGGAAGAGCACAAAGAAGAATTTGAAAGCATACATAGAAAAATAGCAGATCTTATGGGAATGAAAGGTGCAATCAATGAAATTTAAAAAAATTAGAATCATATAACAGCAGATTTGAGGAGGCACAGAAAGGATTGGTGAGCTTGAAGAAATGGCCTCTGAAAGAGAACATACAAAAGAACAGATGAAAAATGAAAAAAATTGAACAAGGTCTCAGGGAACTAAATGAGAGCAAAAGATGTGCAAACATATGTGTTATGGGTGTCCCAGGAGGAGAAGAGAAGGGAAAAGAGGCAGAAGGAATATTTAAAGAAATAATGGTAGGAAATTTCCCAACCCTATTGAAGGATATAGATATCCTTGTCCAAGAAGCACAATGTACTCCCATCCGAAAAAACCCAAACAGACCAACTCCAAGACACATTCTCATCAGAATGTCAAAGGCCAAAGACAAAGAGAGAATTCTGAGAACAGCAAGAGAAAAGCAATGCATAACATATAGGGATATCCAATAAGATTAAATGCTGATTTCTCACCAGAAACCATGGAGGCAAGAAGACAGTGGTCTGATATATTTTAGATACTACAAGAGAAAAACTTCCAACCAAGAATCTTATATCCAGCAAGACTGTCTTTCAAAAATGAAGGCGAGATTAGAATAGTCACAGATAAACAGAAACCGAGAGATTTTCTAAGCAAGAGACCAGATTTTCAGGAAATACTGAAGGGTCTGCTAGAGCCTGAAAAGAAAAGACAGGAGAGAGAGGCCTGGAAGAGAGTCTAGAAATGAAGATTATATCAATAAAAGTAAATGTTTCAAAAGAGTGGTGAAAATAAAATATGACAGATAAAACTCACATAGTGAGGAATAAACTTAACCAATGATTGAAAGCACTTGTATTCAGAAAACTGCAACTCAATGTTAAAACAAATCAAAAAAGCCCTAAATAACTGGAAGAACATTTTATGCTCATGGATTGGAAGACTAAATATCATTAAGATGCCAATTCTACTCAAATTGATTTACAGATTTAATGCAATCCTGATAAAAATAACACCAGCATTAAAGAAAAAATTGAAAACACATCATTAAATTTATTTGGAAGTGTAAGGAGTCCTGAATAGCCAGAAACATCTTAAAAAGGAAAAGTGAACCCTCATCTCCAGACTTTAAATCATAATACCTACCTATAGTGGTAAAAACAACATGGTACTGGCCTAAAGACAGACACAATAGACCAATGGAACCAAATTTATGGTTCAGAAACAGACCCTCACAGGTATGGTCAAGTGATTTTTGACTAGCCTGTCAAACTCACATGGCTCAGGCAAAACAATCCAGTTAACAAATGGTGCTGAAAAAATTGGACATTCATAGCTGAAAGAAGGAAAGAGGACCCCTATCTCATACCTTTCCCAAAAATTAACTCAAAATGGATCAAAAACTAAAAATGAAAGCAAGAACCATAAAACTTCTATGAGAAATGATTGGAAAATATCCTCAAGACCTGGTGGTAGGTGGTGGATTCTTAAAGGAGATAAGAGAAGGACTGAGTGGACTACTGATGATTAATGTATGTGGAAGTTTTAATTAGCTTTACTGTAAAATTGAGGAACTGTATGGGGTGGATGGTAACACACAGTGAGTAACAGCTAGTTTATAAAATGGGATGTGACTGAAAATGGTAGTCTAGTTATGTAAATGCCAATTGACAGAATGCTTGAGAATAATCTAGGAACTGGATAGCACAGTAAACCAAAAGGTGGGTGAGAATTGTGGTTGATGCTACAGATGCAAGAGGGTCCTTTGATAGCTAGAACAAATGTTTATCACTACTGCAGGGTGGTGGGAATGTGGAGAAGCATGGAAAAATACAGCTGTAGTGACCTATGAACTGTGGTTAGTACTAATAATATAATATTCTTGCATCTATGTAAAAGATGTACTGTGTTGATACTGAGGCAGTATGGAAAATGTGAACCAAATGTACACTATGGACATGGTAACAACCAGATGATGATATTTTATCTGTAGCAAATGACACACCACATTGCGTGTGTTGATGGAGGGGTGTTGTTTGGTAATTCTGCACATGTTTTATAAGTTTACAACTTCTGTCATAAAAAAATGTATTTAAAAAATAATAATAGGGTGGGTTGGGGGGAAAACACACCAAATGTAAGATAAGGACTATGATTAGTAGTAAGATTTTGACAGTGTTCTTTCATAGTTTGTAACAAACGTCTCATGACAATGCAAGGTATTGGTTAAGGGCTGATGCTTGGGACCCCTGTATGATGTTATGCATGTTTGCTTTGTAAGTTCACAAGTTTTACTATACACTTAACTGTTTATGTATGTCCATACATAAATGATATAAAGATAATAACAATGGATTGGTTAGGGGAAAACTACTTTGTACAGTAGTAATATTTTGACAATGCTCTTTAATCATTAGTTAAAAAAGTTTAAAAACAATGCAAGTTATTGGTGGTAGGGTGAGATGTTATATGTATTTGTTTGATATTTAAGTTTGGTTAATAAGTTCACACTTATTGTTTATGTATGTTTATGTATGAGTGATATATCTCAATAAATTTTAAAAAAAGTTAAGAGGAAAAAAATCCAGATTTTAATCAATCTACTAAGTGCTTAATGCTTAAATTCTGTAAATTTGGTATTAGATGCCCTTCTTTTCCTTTCACTAGCTTAAAATATTAGACCAAGGATGGATGTCAAAAGTCATGAGGATTAATCCCCAAGCCAACATAAACATACATTCCATAAAATCTAGGCTGCTTGAAATTTCTAAAAGGCTAGAAAACAACTTATCTATCTTAAATATCTCCACCAACAAAACTATTTCAATATCTGCTAGTGGAAATATGAGGCACTTGGGGAAAATGATGTTTAAAACTAAATACAGGGCAGCGGACTTGGCCCAGTGGTTAGGGGGTCCGCTTACCACATGGGAGGTCTGCAGGCCAAACCCTGGGCCTCTTTAACCCGTGTGGAGCTGGCCCATGTGCAGTGCTGATGCATGCAAGGAGTGCCCTGCCATGCAGGGGTGTCCCCCATGTAGGGGAGCCCCACGCGCAAGGAGTGCGCCCTGTAAGGAGAGCTGCCCAACCCAAAAGAAAGTTCAGTCTGCCCAGGAATGGCGCCGCATACACGGAGAACTGACGCAGCAAGATGACACAACAAAAAGAAACACAGATTCCCGTGCCGCTGACAAGAACAGAAGCGGACAAAAGAAGAACACACAGCACATGAATATAGAGAGCAGACAACTGGGGGGGGGGGGGAGGGGGGCAAGGGGAGAGAAATAAATAAATAAATCTTTAAAAAAAAAAACTAAATATAACTTATGTATTATGATTCTCTTAAAACATTGAATTATTCTACTTTTGTTTAATTCCTAAAAAACATTTAAATGATGAGAGCATTGGTCACAGTGGAAAGATTTGCTTAGAGAACTTTAAACTGAAAATCTTCTATTATAGATATACAGATAATGAATTAGAAGTTTAAAGTGATTATTTCTCATAAAGCAATATGGAAGTAGATGGAAATTGAAGAGATACTGTCAAATACAAGTAGGATATAGTATAGTATATGAAGCTATCCCAAGTACTCAAAACATAACACTACATAGTAAGTATTCAGATGTGTTTAATGAATAAATTTTTTTAAATGTAATTAAAGATGGAAATATTAAGCATCATTCTCTCCTATGCTGCCTTAATAATTATTAGTTCTAATTTTTCATTTTTCTTTGTTTTAGGGGGGTAGCTCTTTTTCACACAGATTTCTCCATTTTCTTAATATATGCCCTTCCTTTCTAATTAAGACAAGCCTAATTTTGCTCCAAATAGAAATATAAAATAATATAAAATCTTAATTTCTCAGGCTTCCTTGCAACCATGGGAGGCCAAGTGACAATAGTTCTGGCCCTCAAGGAATTCAGACTGGATACAAAGAAGAAATAGACAGCTTAGGGACTAAATCCCAGTGTTAATACTTTAAACTACTGAAATATACATATTGTGCAACAAAAGATTACAAGACAAACAAAGAAACAGGAAATGATGGCACATCCTGGCGAACAATACATAAATCCAAAAACCATCAACAAAGAGGATCTGACTTTGGACATTTAAAGACTTTTAAAAAAAAGATCCACAATATGCTCAAGGAGATAAAGGAAATACACAGAGAAAGAACTAAAGGATATCAGGAAAACAATAAATGAATAATCTGAGAATCTCAAGAGAATTTTTTCTTTTTAAAGAACCATACAGAAGTACTGGAGTTGAAGAACACAATAAATGAACTGAAAAATTCCCTAGAGATTTTCAACAACAGATTGGAGCTGGCAGAAGAATCGGTGAACTCAATGACAAGACAACTGAAATGACTCAGGCTGAAGAGTAGGAAGAAAAAAGAACTTTAAAAAGTGAACACAACCTAAGAGACCTGTGGGACACCATCAAACGGACCACTATCTGCATTATGGGAATCCCAAGAGGAGAAGAAAGAGAAAAGGGAGCAGAAGGAATATTTGAAGAAATGTTGGCAGAAAATTCCCCAAATTTAATGAAAGATATGAATATACATATTCCAGAAGCCAAATGAGTTCCATACAGGATATACTCAAAGAGAATCACACATAGATACACAGCAAACAGTTCTTTGAAAAGATCAATAAATATAACAAACCTTTAGCTAGACAGACAAAAAAAAAAAAAAAAAAAGAGAGAGAGAGAATGCAAATAACTAAAACCAGAAATGAAAGGAGGAGGGCATTATTATCATTTCACTGAAATAAAAAGGATTAGAAGAGGGTACTCTAAAGAAAATGCCAAAAATTGGATGACCTAGATAAAATGGACAAAATCCTAAAAACAGATAAACTATCTACATGGACTCAAGAAGAAATAGACAATCTCAATAGACTAATAACAAGTAAAGGGTTTAGGGACTGATCAGTAATCAAAACCTCCCAATAAAGTAAGTCTAGGACCAAAAGCCTCACTGAAGAATTTTACCAAACATTCCAAAAAGAATCAGTACCATTTTTCAACATCACCTTAAAAAAAGCAAAGGTAGATAAAGACATTATTTTAGAAAAAGAAAATTATAGGCCAGTATCCCTTTTGAACATAGATGCCAAAACCTTCAACAAAATATTAGCAAAACAAATCCAACAAAACTCCAATTTTTCTTTAAAGCTATAACTAACTGTATTAATTAATATGTAAATTTAAAAAGTTAAACAGAGCTACTACATGACTCAGCAATTCCATTCCTAGGTATAAACCCAAGAGGGTTTGAAAACAAATGTTCATATCAGCATTATTCATAATAGCTGAAAAACAGAAACAACCCAAATATCCATCAACAGATGAATGCATAACAGAAATGTGGTATGTCCATACAATGGAACACCACTAAGCCAAATGAAGGAATGAAATACTGATTCATGCTATAATATGGATGAACTTGGAAAACATTAGGCTAAGTGAAAGCAGTCAGGCCAGATGGAGTTAAGAAGGCAGTGTAGGATGCCCTGGTAAATATCCTCCCTTAAAAAGAGCAAAAAGAAAAAGAGAGAGAAAAAAAAGGGAAAAATCAACTTTTTCCAAACTTTGGAAGGTGATAGAGATCAACTCAACTAATGCTGAATCAGAAAATAAAAACAAACAAAAAATTAAAAATTGTAGGAGAGTGACAGAGCAAATTTACCTCCCCGATGCTTGGATCCATACAGCAGCGCAACTCACCATGGTAGCTTGGCGGCCTGTGCACATTCAAGTGCTGCCCCTGGGACTCGATCTACCCACAGTGGCAGCTGGGTGGCCTGTACGCACTCAATTCTGGGTCCCTTCATCCTGTCCCACCCATGTAGTTTTTTAGTAGCTGGTGCACATTTCCAGTGCTGGTCCCTGGGGCCTGATCAGTGCTGCACCTAAATGAAAATATGACGTACAACATCTTCATGCATCGACCCCAACTGGCTCTGTAGAAGACAGATGCAGGGCATGGGTCTGGGTCCCCTAACCTGTAAATTAGCAGGGGTAGAAAAGCAGCATGGAATTGGGAGCAGAGCCCAGAGGCACTAAGCAGGATCAAGTGCTGAAAGCTAGACTGAAAAGGCAGACCAGAGTGTTGGGAGGGAGCTGGGCCATCTGCAAGTGCCAGGGTGGAAAAACTGTAAAAACTCAAAGAGCATAGCTCAGGGGAAGCTGGGCAGATGAACTCATCCTGGAAAGGAAACAGGTACACACACTCAGGGTGATTCTTGAAAGTTCCTACCCCAAGTAAAAAAGTGCATACCCCAAGTAAAATGAGCAAGACACAGGCTCAGAGACCGGAGAAGAACTGAACTGTTGGCCATGGGCTAGTCTGTAGGTTCAGTATATACTGAGCTAAGCACTGAGGAAAAGCCACAACACACGATCTACACTAAGTCCTTAGGTAAGAGGGAGAGACTGACTTCTGGAGTTAGCACATCAAAATAATCAAATGCCCAGACTTCAACAAACAATCGCACAACATAGAAATGGGAAGAGCTGGCCCAGTCAAAGGAACAAATTAAAATAACAGAGGAAGCACAGACATTGGAACGACTAGTAAAGATGTTACATCAGCTCTCCTAAATAAGTTCAATGAGTTAAAGGAAAACAGACACAGAACTAAAGGAAATCGAGATGATGCATGAACAAAAGAAGATACTAGAAAAATTTAAAAAGAACCCTGTGTGAGAGATATACCATGGGGCCTCTCAAGGTTTCCAAGGATAAGAGGGCCCTCCAGTTCATCCAGAAAAGGGCAGGGACACACATCTGTGCCAAGAAGAAGAGAGAGTAGCTAAGCAACACCCAGGCCACCATGAGAAAAGGGGCTGCCAAGAAAGACTGAGTCCCCCTCCCTGTGTATAATAAAATCTATGCAGAAAAAAAGAGTGAGAGATTAACACATGGCCAGATTTTTTCAAAAAGCTGAGGTTTCATCACCATGAGACCTGCCCAACAAGAAATGCTAAATGGATGAGAAACGGACTTTGGCCCAGTGGTTAGGTTGTCCGTCTACCACATGGGAGGCCCGCGGTTCAAGCCCCGGGCCTCCTTGACCCATGTGGAGCTGGCCCATGCGCAGTGCTGATGCGCGCAAGGAGTGCCGTGCCCCACAGGGGTGTCCCCCGCGTGGGGCTCCCCCACGCGCAAGGAGTGCACCCATGAGGAGAGCCGCGCAGCGCGAAGGAGGGAGCAGCCTGCGGAGGAATGGCACCGCCCACACTTCCTGTGCCGCTGACAACAACAGACGTGGACAAAGAAAGACGCAGCAAAAAGACACAGAAAACAGACAACCGGGGGAGGGGAGGGGAATTAAATAAATAAATAATAAATCTTTAAAAAAAAAAAAAAAGAAATGCTAAATGGAATTGTTTTGGTTGAAAATAAAGGACAGTAGACAGTAGCTTGAAACCTGGAATGGTTTGATATTATTAATGAATTCCAAAAAAAATGTTGGATTATGTTTGTAAACTGATCTTTTCCTCTGGGCATATTAGATTATACTGGATTCACAGGTTTCCTTGATTAAGTAATCATGTAAACCTCTTGTGCCAGTAGGGTGTTGAGTCCCCACCCCTTGGTGAGTAGGGACTCACAGATAAACAGACATAGCAAAGGACAGAGTTGGGGGTTCTTAATGTTGGAGTTTTGATGTTGGAGTTTGATGCTGAAGCTGGAGCCCTGGGAAGAGAGGAACCCTGTGCCTGGAAAGAAGCAAGCCCTGGGAAGGGAGGAACCCTAAGCCCAGAGAGAAGATGACCTGGGAAGAGAGGAACCCAGAAAGCCTGAATTCTCACAGACATTGGCAGCCATCTTGCTCCAATATGTGAAAATAGACTTTGGTGAGGGAAGTAACTTATGCTTTATGGCCTGGTATCTGTAAGCTCCTACCCCAAATAAATACCAACTAGGGAAGTGGATTTGGCTCAACTGATAGGGCATCTGCCTACCACATGGGAGGTCCAGGGTTCAAACCCTGGGCCTCCTGACCCGTGTGAGAAGCTGGCCTACGTGCAATGCTGATGCGCACAAGGAGTGCCATGCCACGCAGGGGTGTCCCTTGCGTAGGGGAGCCCCACGTGCAAGGAGTGTGCCCTGTAAGGAGAGCTGCCCCACATGAAAAGAGTGCAGCCTGCCCAGGAGTGGCACCGCACACATGGAGAGCTGATGCAGCAAGATGACGCAACAAAAAGAGACACAGATTCCCAGTGCTGCTGACAAGAATACAAGTGGACACAGAAGAACACACAGCGAATGGACAGAGAGAGCAGACAACTGGGGGAGGGGGTAAGGGAAGAAAAATAAATAAAAAATAAAAATCTGAAAAAAAAACACAATTTCTGGTATTTTCCATCAGGACCCCTTTAGATGACTAATACAGAGCAATACGAAGAAATTAAGATCTCTGGTAAAGATACCACCACAGTTCAGGAATGGGTATGTGTCCCTACACTCCACAGTCACTAAATTCCAAGTTAGGACTGTTGTCAGTACCAGCAGAAAGAGAATTACCCCTAGGTTTTCCAGTTATGTGAAATAAGAAGTTACTATTTTGGTTAAGCTAATTTGATCAAGAGTGTCCTAATACAGACTCCAAAGCAAGAGGTCTTGACAAGTGTATAAAGATTCCAGGGAAGTAAAGAATTCCATCTCTTCTTGCCACCTCTGAGTGCACAGGATGCTGCCATCCTCATAAGAAGTGGCACAAGAATCACCAGCTTCTGAAATCAGGCTGAAGGAGGAGAGATCTGACCTAGGTCCTGGGATCCTTCATTTAGTGGGAGGGCTTGGATCTGTGAGGTCCCAGGACTGAACCACTGCAATTCAGAATCTCTGCCAGTCCCAAATCCCCCCAAAGGTGTCCCAGTTCAGTGGTCACAAGTTAAGATTCTCAAGCATTCTTTTTAAGGCCCCCCAACTGCTAAAACTCTTATTCACTGAAAGCCAATCCAAACAAAAGGGATAAAATTTGTACATCTCTAACCACCACCACCACATTAAGAAAGATAAATTTCAATTTAAGTCTTAATATTGTAGGTTAAGGTATTAGATGACTTCATACAAAAATACTGATTTATAAACATTAATTTACCTATTAAGATCAAGACAGAGCAATGGCTAAGGATAATTCATCTAAAATAATTTACATTTGGCCTTACCATTCATTGGATATCATTTTATCATACTATAAAACATACCACCTCTATTCTTCTCTCTGCATATTAACCACATGAAACATCTGGTCTCATCTGTAATTCCAAACCGCATCTTCATATGGATTATTTCTCGTGCTCCGAACCCATATTCCCCGCTGCCAATCAAACATTTCCATTTGAATATACCACAGTCTCAACAAACCTATGACTAAAACAAAGCCTTTTACAGAAGCCCTGTGAACAGTGCTACCTACCTTCAGTCACCCAGACTCACACCCTCCATCATTTGAGTTCTCCTCATCACCAAAAGCCAGTTACTTAAGCCTTTTGGCTGTATCCCCAAAATGCTTCTTTTATCACTTCTTTCTTTCCATGAGCTTCCCTGATCACCTCAATTTTGGATCTCTAGAGCATCCTACAAACTGATCTCCTTGCCACGGTGCATTCAACACTGATTTCCTAAGAACCTGCAACGTGGGTTTAAGAACTAAATGAGATACCAGGAGAAGTCTATGGAATTATCAGACATGGAAACTGCGCTCAGTAAGAATGAATAAGCCCTCAATAAGGGAGGTAACACATGGACATAATACAATGAGGAAAGAGACAGAGGGGCTTTATAGGCTCAGGTAAGGTGCTAAAAGGACTTCACAGAAGGAAGAAACAGAGTGAAGGAGAGAGGGAGAGAAGCAGAAATTCTAGATAGAGACAAGGCAAAGAGTGAGCAAAATAGGTGTGGAGGGAGCTCCATGGTTGAGCAGCTGCCTCCCACACCCAAAGTCCTGGGTTCAATCTCTGGTACTTTCTAAAAAAAAAAATTTTTAAAGTGAGCAAAACAAAGGGAAAATATATGGAGCAGCAAATAGGTGGAACAAGGGAGCCTGAAGGAAGTTAAAGCAGTTCAGAGCCAAATGAAGGAAGGGCTATGTTAATTTTAAAATTTGGAACTTTATAATATAATGGAGAACGACCACAGGCATCTTAAACCAGGGCAGAATAATCTCCCTGAAATGCAACACTAATCTGGCATCTGGGCAACAATGTACAAGACATTAAACGAGGAGGATGGAGGTCGGAGACCAACCAAGCTGCTTCAATAGTTCTGGAGAGAGGTAAACATACAAACAAACAAACAAACCCCGAACTAGGATTTTGAGGAGAGGCTGAGTGGAAGAAATCACGCACACGGAAATCAGATAGGACTTAGGGAGCAAAGGAGAGTGAGGCGGGCACAAGGATGAGGAGGATGGCATCAGGGCCACCCAGGTGATGCAGAGGAGGCATAGATTTCTCGGGAAGATGAACTCACTTCAGATATTTAAAGCAAAGGAGGGATTATCCTAATAGTCGCATATAGAAGGCAGCAGGAAATGCAGAATGTCACATGAGGGGAGAGGTCTGGCCCAAAGCGACGTTATCTTCATAGACATGATAAATGAAGCAAGAGACTGCCAAAGGAGAGAACACAAGTAGAAAAAAACAGGCCCAGGGGTAGACTGGGTCTCACTCTCAAATCATCCTCAATTCTGTCATATTTATCTTTCATAAAATACTCCATACTTTGTAACATGTTTACGTGTTAGATGTTTTTCAAGCCCTTCACAAATATTGCTACCAGCAAGCCACATTCTATTCACCTGCCACTCTTCCACAGGAATCTTTGACCCTGCTGATGTTCATAAGAAAAGCTCTCTCAGTTCAGCCTTCCTCTGAAACCTCACCCAGCACTCAAAGCGAGAATGGTTTTTCTACCAGCTTCTACACAGTTTGGCACTCATTCACTGCCTCGTTTTGTTGGTCATCTTTTTAGGAGTATAAATCATATTACACCTAGCTAGGAAGGCAAGTTTACCAGGTACTATATCTGGATCAGCAAACTTTTACTGTGAAGGCCCAGAGAGTAAATGTTTTAGGCTTTGTGGGCTATTTAAGTCTGCCATTGTAGCACAAAAGCAGCCGGACAACATGTAAACAAATGAGAGTGGTTGTGTTCCAATATAACTTTATTTATAGACACTGAAATTTGAATTTCATATAATTTTCATATGTCATGAAATTCTTTTCTTCTGATTTTTTTCCAACCACTTAAAAATGTAAAAACAAACAAGAGACTCGCAGGATAATGGCATCGATATATGTAGGCACTGCTCAGCTCTCTCACAAAAAACAGCGAAGAAAGGCCAAAAACCTACACAAGGGAGCTGCTTTGGGGATCTACAGAACAGGAGGCTGCTGAGCATTGTTCAGGAAGGAACGAGACAAAGCAGCCAAGGAAAAAACTGAGGGAGCAGGCTGGCAGTTAAACTGTGTCCCCTAGGCAGGAGGAAGAGCCAACCAATAGGGTAAGAGATTTTCAAGCTCTTGTCCTAATTAATAATCAGCCAATCTGACACCTCCCAGCTAGCATACCCTTTTAACATAAAATGCTAATCTAACTTTGATAATCACTCAATCCTACACCTCCCAGTTAGCATACCCTATTAATGGAAAATGTTAATTTAGCTTCCAAACCCTAGCCAGTGCTCCTGCACAAAACCCAGTGACAAACAAGAGAGGAAAGCAAATGTGGCTCAAGTGACTGAGCTTCCGTCTACCAAATGGGAGGACCCAGGTTCGATCCCTGGGGCATGCTGGTAAAAGGAGGCCCACGTGGCAAGTATCGCAGCAAGATGATGCAACAAAATAAGAGAGACGAAGGGGAGAGCCAAGGCAAGGTGCAACAGAAACCAGGAAATGAGGTGGCGCAAGTGAAAGGGAACCTCTCTCCACATCAGAGGTCCCCATGACCAAGTCCCAGTAATCCCAGAGGAAGAAAACGAGAAGACAAAAAGAGAAAAAGATACAGAAGATCACAAGGAATGGACACAGACAGCAAACAAAGCAGGGGGGAGGGGAGAGAAAAAACAATTAGAGCATTGCAACTTTAGGCTCCATCCCTGGGGTGGTTGCACAGTGAGCCAATATCTAGCGCAGCCCCAAAGCCCCGGGTGCGCCCCCATCTTCGTCCTGGTCACCCAAGCTGTGACAATGAGCTGTGGGGTGCACTTCACCCTTGCCCCAGCCAGGCTAACACTCAAGCTGTAATACTGGGAACTCAAGTTGTAACACTGAGCTGTAATTAAATAATCATCTGATTGCTGCATTGAGGTTGCATTTCTTCATTTTGAAGTCCGTCTGAACCAAGGAATAAAAGCAGTGATAAAATGTGGCAATAACAAAAACCGTGAGTTGCTGGCCCCGGTAGCTTGAAATAGCAGGTGCATAAGCCCCATGCTCAAGGCAAAGAGCCTCCTGTGGAACCCCTGGTTCACAGTAGCCAGCTGAGTGGGGGGAGTGTTCCCTGGGAGGCAGAGGGGTCTGGCGAGGGGTGGTAAATGTGGTTTCTTTTCAGTGGGTTTGGCCACCTGAGCCCCATTTGAATCTCGGGGAGGACCCCAGCCAGCACTGAGGTGGCCCTGGGGGAGGGGAGGGGGAATCTGCTCAGACAGGCTGTCACACCCAGCCACCTGGGGGAGAGGACCTAGGCCAGGGAGGGGGCAGAGGCAGTTGCCTAACTAGCCTGGCCCCTGAAAACTGTTAAAAGTCCAACTCACCTAAGCTTTCAGAAGTCTATTTAACTTATTGGGCAGGTGCTGCTCAATGGAGGAATTCCTGCCTTGCATATAGAAGGTCCCTGGTTTGAGTCCAGAAACCTCCTAAGAAAAGGAATCCAGAAAGTGAACCACCGAGTTATCAGGCACACAGCTAGCACCTTATAATAGACAGCATACACACTGAGATTCTGCTGTTTTATTTTAGGGTTTTTTGGATCTGTTTATCAGTTCTTTTTTTTCTTTTTTTCATTTATTTGCTAAAACTGGGTAGATAACTGTGGAGGGCAGGCTGCAGAGTGGTTAATTGATGAGCACCATGTGCCTGAGAAGGTCCCTAGGAGCCTAAGAGGGAAGGTTGTTTTTCCTGGGTTGTTTTTTGTTGTTGTTTTGTTTCTTGTTTGTTGTCTTTTCCCTTTCTTTGTTTTCTTTTACTTATTTTTTCAACCTACTTTATTTCTTCACTTCATTTTTCTATCTTCTGACTTCTGTTGATTTTCTTTCATTCCACCTCCTCTTGTTTGGTCTTCATTTATTCTTTCTCTCTCTTTTCCTTTTTTTTTTTTTTTTTTTCAATTTATTCTCTTCTCATCAGTACAGCCCTTTACTCTATTTTTTTCTCTGTTTTGTTTCGTTTCATTTTTTTCTATTTCACTTTTTAAAATTCTTATTCCTTTGTAATTTTTGTGATTTTTTTACTTGTGATACTTATTTAGTTTCCTAGCTCTTGTATGGTTTCGCTTCTACATTTTAATTATTATTGTTATTATTATGATGATGATTGTTCTTTTTCTCTTATCTCTTTCCTTTTCTTTGGTCTTAATTTTTTTTTTTTTGGAATTCCAAGGGAACACAGACAATTGCAAGGATACAGAATAAGATGAAACAAGTACCAAAAACTAACTTTACCACACACAAAGAAACAATAAAATAAAACCTTAGAGTAGAAAGAGAAGGTAACCAACCAAATAAGTCCATCAAGATAAGCAGATGCCCAGACACCAACAAAAAATTACAAGCCATACTAAGAAACAGGAAGACATAGTCCAGTTAATGAACAAATTTGAAAACAGGAGGAGAGGCAGAACATGGAACAATTAATCAAGGATGTCCAAACAAATACTAATCAACTTAATGAAATGAAGAAATAGATAAAACATATCAAGAAGACACTGGGAGAGCATACTGAAGAAACTGTAAGCATACTTTAAAAAGATAACGGGGGAAACGGACTTGGCCCAGTGGTTAGGGCATCCGTCTACCACATGGGAGGTCCGTGGTTCAAACCCCGGGCCTCCTTGACCCGTGTGGAGCTGGCCCGTGCGCAGTGCTGATGCGCGCAAGGAGTGCCCTGCCACACAGGGGTGTCCCCTGCGTAGGGGAGCCCTACGCGCAAGGAGTGCACCTGTAAGGAGAGCCACCCAGCACGAAAGAGTGCAGCCTGCCCAGGAATGGCGCCGCCCACATTTTCCACACCGCTGTCGACAACAGAAGCGGACAAAGAAACAAGACGCAGCAAATAGACACAGAGAAGAGACAACCGGGGGAGAGGGGGGAATTAAATAAATAAATAAAAATCTTTTTAAAATAAATAAATTAAAAGATAACGGATCTGATGGTAATGAATTGCACAATGTAAAAAATAAAAATACACTGAAAGCACATAAGAGCAGATTTGAACAGCCAGAGAAAAGAATCAGTGATGTTGAAGACGGTGCATTTGAAATCAGACAGATAGTGGAAAAGATAGATTAAAATATAGAAGACATTCAGCAGGGACTTAGGTATTTGCATGACAACACAAAATGTGAAAACATACACATTATAGGCATCCCAGAAAGAGAAGAGAATGGAAAGGGGGCAGAAGGAGTGTTAAGAGGAAATAAAGGCTGAAAATTTCCCAAATCTTTTGAGGGACATGGACATACATGTCCAAAAAGTGCAAAATACCAACAGTATAAATCCTAACAGGCCTACCCCAAGACATATACTTATCAAATGGTCCAATGCTCAAGAGAAAGAGAGAATACTGACAGCAGCAAGAGAAAAGAGATCCACCACATACAAGGGAAGATAGACAACATTAAGTGCTTATTTCTTATCTGAACACCATGAAGGGAAGAAAGTAGTGGTATAACATAGTTAAGGTGCTAAAAGAAAAAAACTCTCAGCCAAGAATTCTGTATCCAGCAAAGACAGCATTCAGAAATGAGGGAGAGTTCAAAATATTCACAGAAAAACAGAAATTAAGAGCATTTTCAACAAGAAATGCTAAAAGAAGTTCTGCAGGTTGAAGGGAAAAACAGGAGAGGGTCAGAGGAGAGTGTAGGAAGGAAGAATATTCGTAAGAATAACTAAAAAGATAAAAATAGAAATAAAAACAACATATAACATACATAAACCTAAAGAAAATACGGCTCTTGTAAGTAATACCTTGACAGTAATCACATTAAACATTAATGGATTAAATTTGCCAATCAAGAGACACAGATTGGCAGAATGGATAAGGAAATATGACCTATTTATATGCTGCCTACAAGAAACACACCTTAGACCCAGGGATGCAGGAAGGCTGAAAGTGAATGGTTGAAAAACAATTTTACATGTAAACAATAAAGAAAAAAGAATGGGAGTAGCTATACTAATATTGGATAAAACAGACTTTAAAGGCAAAATTATTGTAAGAGACAAAGAAGGACACTAGCAGTTTGATATGGTTATGAATTCCAAAAACAGATACTGGATTATGTTTGTAATCTGGTCAGTACCTGGGCATAATTAAGTTATGATTAGGGCTTTAAGTGGGCCATGTCATTAGGGCTTTGAGTCCCTACCCCTTGGTGGATGAGGACTCACAGATAAAAAGCAAGGCAAAGGACAGAGTTGGGGGTTTTTGATGTTGGAGTTTAATGCTGAAGTGTTAAGCTGGAGCCCCAGGAAGTAAGCACACAGAGGAAGGAGAAGCAAGCCCTAGGAAGAGAGGATCTATGCCAGGAGAAGACACAGAGGAATAGAGACAGCTCCTTAGACAGGCAGAAACCCCAGGGAGAGAGACAGAGTCATTCACCTGATAATCTACAGCTGACCTTGTGGAGAAAGGCAAAGTCTAGAGAGGCTCATAGTCTACAGCTGACCTTGTGAGGAAAACAGAGAAGCTGAGCCCAGAGGAACCCAGGAAGCCTGAACACTCACAGACATCGACAGCTATCTTGCTCCAAAACGTGAAAATATACTTTGGTGAGAGAAGTAACTTATGCTTATGGCCTGGTAACTGTAAGCTCCTACCCCAAATAAATACCCTTTATAAAAACCAACCAGTTTCTGGTATTTTGCATCAGCACCCCTTTGGCTGACTAATACAGATGCCAAATATTAATGGAAGAGATTATCTATCAAGAAGAAAGAACAATCATAAACATTTATGCACCTAACAAGGGTGCCTCAAAATACATGAGGCAAACACTGGAAAAACTGGGTGGAGAAATAGATGCCTCTCCAATTATAATGGGGACTTTAATACACCATTATCACCATTAGACAGAACATCTCAGCAGAGGGTCAATAAAGACACAGAGACCTTGAATAATATGTTAGAGGACCAAGACCTAATAGACATATATAGAACATTACACCCAAAAACTGCAGGATATATATTCTTTGTTAATGCACATGGATCATTCTCTAGGACAGACTACATGCTAGGCCACAGAACAACTATCAATGAATTCAGAAAGATTGAAATTATATGAAGTAATTTCTCTGACCACAATGTAATGAAGCTGGAAATCAGTAAGGGGCAGAGAACCAGATTAGGCACAAAGATATGGAAGCTAAACAACACACTCTTAGACAATCAGTGGGTCAAAGCGGAAATTGCAAAAGAAATAAGTAACTACCTTGAAATGAATGAAAATGACAACACAACCTATCAGAACCTATGGAATACAGTAAAGGCTGTATGGAGAGGGAAATTCATAGCCATAAAGGCCTATATTAAAAAAAGAACTAAAATCAAAGACCTAACTGCACACCTGGGAGCAATTAGAAAAGAACAAAACAAACTAACCCCAAAGCAAGTAGAAAGGAAGAAATAACAAAGTTAGAGCAGAGCTAAATGAATTTGAAAATAAGAAAGCACTAGAAAAAATAAACAAAACCAAAAACTGGTTCTTTGGGAAGATTAATTGACAAACCCTTAGTTAGATTAATAAAGAAAAAAAGAGAGAAGATGCAAATACATAAAATAAGAAACAAGGAAGGGGCTATCACCACTGATCTCACAGAAATAAAGGATATCATATAAGGACACTTTGAAAAATTGTATGCCAATGAGATTGATAACTTAATGAAATGGACAAATTCCTAGAAACACACAATCAGCCTACATTGATGAAAGAAGAAACTGATGAACTCAACAGACCAATCAAAAGCAACAAGATTGAATTAGTCCTCAGAAACCTCCTAACTAAGAAAAGCCCAGGAACAGATGACTTTACAGGTGAATTCTACCAAATATTCTGGAAGAGCTTACAGTTACCAGGCCATAAAGCATAAGTTACTTTCCTCATCAAAGTCTGTTGCTATGTGCTGGAGCAAGATGGCTGCCAACATCTGCCAAAAGTTCAGGCTTCCTGGATTCCTCTCTTCCTGGGGCTTGTTTCTCTCTGGGATCAGCTGCATGTTTACTCCACAAGGCCAACTATAGACTATCAGGCAACTGATTCTGTCTCTCTCCCTGGGGATCGATTCTCTCTATGCTCAGCTGCTCTGCTCCTCTGTGTGCTTACTTCCTGAGCTCCAGCTCAAAACTCCAACCTCCCTTCTCCATGGTGCTGCTTCTCTGTGAGTTCCCATGAGGACAGGAACTCAATGTCCTACTGATGTGGCCCAATCAAAGCCTTAATCATTACTTAATCAAGTAAAAATAAAACCTCTGAATGCAATACACTCTAATATGCCCAGAGGAAAAGATCAATTTACAAACCTAATCCAATATTTCTCTTTGGAATTCATCAATAATATCAAACTGCTACACTGACCAATGGAACTGAATCGAGAGTTCTGATATAGATCCTCACATATACAATCAACGGATATTTGACAGGGCCACCAAGCCAACTCAACTGTGAGAGAATAGCCTCTTCAACAAATGGTGCTTGGAGAACTGGATATCCATATCCAAAAGAATGAGAGAGGAACACACCATCTTACGCTCTATACAAAAATTAACTCAAGATGGATCAAAGATCTAAATATAAGAGCCAAGTCCATAAAGCTCCTAGAAGATAATGTAGGGAAGCACATATGAGATCTTGTAGTAGGAATGGTTTCAAAAACTTTATATCAAAAGCACAAACAATGAAAGAAAAAAATAGGTAAATTAAAAACTTCTGTGCTTCAAAGGAGTTTGTCAAGAAAGTGAAAATGCAGCCTACTCAATGGGAGAACATATTTGGTAACCAACTCTGATAGGGGCCTAATATCTAGCATATATAAAGAAATCCTACATCTCAAAAACAAAAAGACAAACAACCCATTTAAAAAATGGGTAAGAGATTTGAATAGACATTCTCCAAAGAAATACAAATGCCTAAAAAGCACATGAAAAGATGCTCAATATCACTAGCTTTTAGGGAAATGCAAATCAAACTACAATGAGATATCATCTTACACCCATTAGACTGGCAGTTATTAAAAAAACAAAGCACTACAAGTGTTGGAGAGGATGTGGAGGAAAGGGAACACCTATCCACCTTATGGGAATGTTGAATGGTGCATCCATTGTGGAGGACAGTTTGATGGTGCCTCAGGAAGCTAACTATAGGACTATCATATAATCCAGCAATCCCACTTCTGGGTATATACCCAGAAGAATTGAAAGTAGGGACACGAACAGATATACGCACACCAAAAGTCATGACTATTTGGTGGCATTATTCACTATTGCCAAAAGTTGAAAGCAACCCAAATGACCATCAACAGATGAATGTATAAGCAAACTGTGATATATACATACAAGGAAATATTACCCAGCTGCAAGATGGTATACAGTATTAACACACAGGATAACACGGATGAATCTTGAAGACCTAATGTTGAGTGAAGTAAGTCAGGCACTGAAGGACAAATATTACATGACCTCACTGATATGAATTAAGCAAACTGAGCAGACCTGCAGAACAAGTCCAGAAGATAGGTTTATAGTAGACAGAAAGGGAGTTGAGGGTAGTGAGCCAATGCCCATAAGGGCAAAACCTATGATTAGGTGGAAGGGTATGGTTGGGCAATTGATGGGTGTGACAGTGGTGCAGTGACATGATTGGATTTGGCAGGACTGGTCTGTAATGGGGGAGTAGGCTGGAGGAGTTAGGTTGGACTATCCATGGGACTGGGTGGAGGGTCAGGGGAAGGAGCAGATAAATTCTGGGATTTGCAGGTCTGTGGTTAAACCTATAATAGTGGAAATGTTCTTCTGGCAAATATGGCAGGGGAGGGTAACTGGTGTAGGGTGTCAGGTGTGTGGGGTATATGGGATAGGGAACACCTGGGGCAGACTTCTATGGAATATCTAAGAGTTCGTTTTGTCATAGTGTGTTATATCAGTTAGTGGAGACCCACACAATAAAAAAGAAAATATTAAACTTCCATCCTGGGAGGTTCTGCTATGTTCTCAATTAGAGGGACAAGAATCCCTCAAGAACACAGGCAATACATAATAAAAGAAAACAGACCAATATGTCAAGCCCTCCATGTTACTACAAGTAACTATGAACCTTATTCTTCAAAAAATGAAACTAAGTGGTTACCACATGTTCTGAGGGGAGGTGGAGGGAAGAATAGAACAGATGGAATGTAGGGTGTTTTTAGGGCATTAGAAATGTTTAGCATGATCTTGTAATAATGGATACAAGCCACTTCAACTTTGTCAAAAGCTATAAAAGTGTACAATCCAAAATGTAAACCATAATGTAAACCATTAACCATGGTTAGTAGTAATCCTTCAATATTTGTACATCAATTGTAACAAATGTACCATTTGCATATAAAATGTTATTAATAAGGGAGAGAAGAAAAGGGGAAGGGCATTGAGTATATGGAAATCACCTGTATTCTCTATGTGACTTTTCTATATCCTAAAGCTTCTTTGAAGATAAAATGAAAAAAATAAGACCCTGGAGGGAATATATGGAAGAAAATATCATTGTACATAGAAGACAACAGGTCTTACAGTGACATAAGACACAATGTCTAAAATTTTTTTATTTTTTCAAATTGCTTAAAATTTCTTTATTTTATTGGTTATTTTTTAAATTATTTCATTTTCTTATTAATTTTATTCAGTTACTTTGTTGGCTTCATTTTTGGAGAGGTTTTGGATCATAGAAGGGTCACAGCAGTGGTGGGGGAGGATCACTGGTGCAGGGTGTCAGTGATGTGAGGATGCATGGGAAGAGGTTCACCTGGGGCATGCCCAGAAGACATACGAATATGTTCAAGTGTTCATGGGACATTGTCTCAGTGGGTGGAGATCCACACAAGAATCAAAAAAATATTGAATTCCCATCCTGGAAAGTTCGCTACATTCTCTAATAGGACACAACCCCCCCCCCCCCCAATTGATTAGCAAAGGAAGACAATTATACCAGGCCCTTGGCATTGCTGACTGTACTTATGAAACTTTCCTTGTGAAACTGAAACTTACCCTAGTTATATACAGTCCCTAAGAGTTACCTCCTGAAAGCCTCCTTGTTGCTCAAATGCATCCTCTCTCTAACCCAAACTCAGCATATATACATGCTACCATCCCTCCTAGCATGGGTCATGACTCCTGGGGATAAGCCTCCCTGGCATGAAGGGATTATTACCAAGCACCAACTAACAATGCATCTGGAAAAAGACCTTGACTAAAAGGAGGAAATGGTAAATAAAAATGAGTTTTCATGGCTAAGAGATATCAAAGTGAGTGGGGAGTCATTCCAGATGTTACGCTTATGCAAGTCTCAGCAGGATCTCATTGACTGCCACAGTAAATGGTGCCTCAACTAGCAGGGCCCCTGAGGGCTCTAGAGATATCCAGATACTATAAGTAGGGCAGACTGCTCAGGAATTTGGCTCCGCAGTGTGACAGAGTAAGGCTCACTTATAGGTTCTCTACATATGGGCTCTTCTACCCCTTTTACTTGAACCCATAATTAGTACTATACTTGATAGATATGTGTCCCAGAGACTTAAATCTTTGGCCCATCCATGTGCCATCTGAGCCCTGAATTTCAACAGAGTTGCAACACCTACTCTTCAGTTCACCCAGGATAACTAACAAGGACACGATGATGGACAGTGCTCATCCCAAGGAACAGAGAGTGTCTGCAACTGCAAGCAAGATCAATACATCCATCTGCCCCATGGGATCTAACCCCACCTCTCAATTAGAAGCAGTGTGGGCATCAACATCCAAAATTCTCAGATTAGGGAATGGACAATGGACAAGTAGATGTATTATTATTCGACTACAGACTGATTTTATTGGTCCTGCATGACACTGCAGTGATAGATACAGGCCATTGTATATTTTGTCATAACTTAAAAAATTGTATGGGACAAAGTGTAAACTATAATGTAAACTGTAATCCATGGTTAGTAGCAGTGCTTCAATGAGGGTTCATCAATTGTAACCAATGTACCTCACTAATAAGGATGTTGTTAATGTGGGAAACAGTGGGAGGGGAAGAGAGGGGGGCATATGAGAAACCCTCATATTTTCTAATGTAACATTTATGTAATCTAAAGCTTCTTTAAAAATAAAAATTAAAAAATTATTTAAAAAACAAACAGTCTCAGTTCAAAAATAGTCAGCAGGCCATATCTGGCCCTGAAGCATAATTTGCTGACTTCTGCACTGTATCATAGCTCTTTGTACTTAACAAAATGTCTTCTATCCAGCAATTACTCATTACATATTTGATTCACTAATAGGAGAGATGACCCTGGTTACTTTCCTTTAGTTAATATTAACATCTTGTATCTAACAGGGCAAAAATTCAATTCTACCACTATAAATGATAAGGAAGCTACGGCAATTGTCAAGTAGGAACTACTGACCCCTAATGGGAGAAGAGACTAAATTCAACACTTAGTTTTAAATATTCTATTGGTGTGGGTACCTTCGTAAAATGCTTGTATGAACGTAATCTAGCTGGACATGAAGGGGGTATACACACAAGGAAAGAGCATATGGATGTGAATTGGACATCACAGTTTAAAAAATCAAATGCATTTTGTTTGTTTTCTTGCTTTTTTCTAGGACGCTCCAGGAAATGAACAAGTGGCATCCCATGTAGAAAGCAGGTGGCTCAACTGCTTGAGCCACATCTGCTCGCCTGCATTTTTATTTAAGGATTTCATAATTTCATTCAAGTTCTAAAATTCTACAAACAATGTCTCCCTCTTTCAATTATATGCATATAGGAACTGATTAGAACAATTAGGAGCACAGTAACAAATATAGTCTTTGTTACACACTTCACAAAACATTTGAACTGATTCTGACAGGGCACTGCTATAAGACAGGCTCTCTGAACATTTTCCAGCCCACAATTATAAAAATATTTTAATACAATGTTTCATTTTTATCATCAAATAAAAACAAAATCCAGAATGCCATTTCATTATAAAGTAACATACAGCTTTCCAGCTTTCACTTCAAAATGAAAAATTAGAAGAAATGTCATTTCAGATCAGACTCACAATTTTCCAGATGATCTAACCATTTCAGCAACTCTTAAGTTGTACTGTATTACAAGTTAATAGCAAGAACAAAAGAAGAAGAAACACCTGGAATAAAACCCTTCTATAACACTTTTCAGTCTCAAAGAAAAGGACACTAAAAATTTTAAAGTTCTTATTTTAATTTCCAATATAACTACATCTTTTACTACTACAGAAATCTCAGAACTTTTCCATAATTTCTTGAACCACAATAAAAATCTCTCTCAAGTCATGAAGTTGGAAGCATAGGTCAATGACTAAGGCCTTCGAAAGAAGAAAAAGAATCTCAGTGCCCAGGTCCTCATCAACATAACAAGTGAGGCTAAAGCTCAGGAGGAATAATCCCAGAAATATATTCTTCCTTGCTCCTCTCACCCAGAAGGATGAAGGCTGCGCTCCCAGATTCATCCCACCTGTGGGCTTGCTGTACTTATCACCACTGGACTCAGTTCAGTAGTGAATATCCGACTTTTTAACACTGGACATGTCTATTTTTTTAAGTATTAGTGTCTCTTAAATTTGCACCTGAAACACCTGTCAGTTTTAGGTATAAATGTCAACCGGAGAACAGCTCACATATCTGTAGCTGCCCCAATTCCATCTGCCTTTTTTTTTTTTAATTTCTCTCCCCTTCTGCGGCCTGCTTCTGCCCTCCTCCATCTCTGCTTCGGTCTTTTGTTGCATATTGGTGGACCTGATGGTACCAAAGAGGAGGAATAATATTAAGCCACTAGGAATGACAAAATCTTTTTAAGGTTACCTACTGTGAACCGTATGCTTCATAAATGTTCTCATCTAATCTTCACGCCAGCCTAAAAAGGTATAATTATCACAGCTTCTCAGAAGAGAAAAGAGACTCTGAAAGATTGAGGAACTTGCCTAAGGACTAGGGTGTCCAACCATCCCAGTTTTCCAGAGGCTCAGGAGACTGCTGCTGAGATGTGGGGCATCCAGATTTAACAGGGACAGTCCCTAGCAAAGCTGGTCATCCTACTAAGGACACACGGCTGTCCTTACTTTTCCGTTGGTTCAGATTTAAACCTAGGTGGGTTGGGTTCCAAAGCCCCTGCACTTTCTCCCAGAGTTCCCCCTCCTTCCAATCTAAACTCCCTCTCAAACCTCAGAAGCCCTATTATTTTCTTTCCCCACAGGTTCTCTGGCCTAAACTAATGCTGGTGATAAAATGTTCAACCTCTTCTTCTATTTTTTTTCTCTGCAATGTTTACAACCTTTCTTAACTCCCTAATACAGTGTACCCAAAGGACACTTTGTATGGGAAAGCTTTTGAAAAATTTTAAAGTAAAAGTGCCTAAGAAGGTCTGATTTCTTTCGACCTAGTCTATTTCTCCTTTAGCAGTAAAATCCCTTTGGGGATGGGGAGAGTTAGAACACTGAAAATAAAATGTTCTTGCCTCAAAGATATGAGGGTAGGAATGAAGTAGAAAGCCTGCTACCCGAACTTCCCCAGGGAACTGAAGTAAGGTTGAACACCCTAATTTGAAACAAAAGGCAAGATGAGTAAAAGAAGGCAGCGTATTCCTAGGGCCCACATGTTTTAAGGGGTGGTGTTAAGCAGGTGGCTGACAGGTTAGTCCTAGTTTGGAATGAAGAAGTATGTCTAAGGTTTATACCATCTAGAGGCCTCAGCTCTGTCACTAATTCTCACTCTCCAATGCCTGCATTCAAACCCTTCACAACTCCAGCCCTGAACTCTGGGCAAACTACCCTCTCTACTATTATTGGTGTTCCCAATCTGAGGGGTCACCCATCATGACTTAAAGGGAAGGAAGAATTGGGAAAGGCATCTGAGGTGAAGCCAAACGTACTCTTGGCAACCGAAGTAGGAACAATCATGTATAGAATGTTTCTACAGGAAAATAGATGTTTTTCTAAACTATGCCATATAGAAACGACTGTACCAGAACTGTATGCATGGGAATACCTAAGTACTTACTCAAAGGCAAGGGGCCTTACTTCCACAATACCTAAGGCTCAATCAAATAAATGCTTAAAAAATAATGTTATTTTTAAAATGACTTTTCCATGCTTGAGAAATTTCACTGTTTTTCCTTCCACCTCACTTCCTTGACTCCCAGCACATAAGACATGGTCAATGAATCACTGGATAACCCTCCACTCTTGTCCCTGGACTCCGATGTGGTCCACGGATCAGCTGCACCTGCACCACCTGGGAGCTTTAAATCAGAATGTGCATTTTAACAAGATCCCCAGGTAAATCACATGCACATTAAAGTTTCACAAGCACCGCCTTAGAAGTCGGCTATATACAAATCCTTTGCTATATACAATCCCCAACTTCAACCTCCACATCGGTTTGCGAACAGGGTGCACGATTAACCCACGGTGGGAATGGGACACACTTGTCATCCCAGGGCGTCCTTTCCCCCTGACAGTTCCCCATCCGCTTACCTTGATACGTTCCCCGTCTATCTCCACCGCTCGTTCTCGGAAATCAACCCCGATAGTGGCCTCCGTGCGGTCCGGAAAGCGGCCAGCGCAGAAGCGGTATGTCAGGCACGTCTTGCCCACATTGGAGTCGCCGATCACGATGATCTTGAAGATGCGGGAGCGGGCCGGAGGCAGAGACCCTGAGGTCCCCAGCACTGCACCGCTGGACGAAAAGCTTGCCTCAAGCGACGACTCCATCTCAGAAGGCATTCTTCCGACCCGCCCCAAACTGAGGCGGAGGAAAGCAGACGCGGAAAGGCGAGGAGATTACGCCACCCGGAGGGAGCGAGCCCAGCCCGCTAGCTGGGCTGCGCAACGCCGCGAGAGCCACCGCCCTCCACCCGGGCAGCGCGCGTGCGCGCCTTCCCGCCCCCGCGCAGGGGCGGCGCCCTGGGGACCCAGCCGCCCGGGTCGTTGCGGCCCGCGGCTCCGCCCCCAAGCCACTTGGGCCGGCGCCCGCCTACCTGGGAAGGCGCGGCGCCTGTTCCGGGCTTGAGAGCTGCGCGGAAGGCCCGCCTGCGGGGCAATGAGCTGAGGGCCCCGGGCCCGCAGCCTAGCGGTCCCGGCCCCGCCACGTCCAAGGTTCCCGCCCTCTGGAGGAAGCGGCGCAATCACTGAGGGCGGAGAGAGAAAGGCAGCTGAAGGGAGTCTCTCGCGAGAAGGCCGAAGAGCCGTCCTTGGCTGGAGCGTGGGCCCGGGGCGTGGCCGGGGGGGAATGTTAGGGTAAGGAAGTCGCGAGGCGCGGGCGTCGGGCTCGGCTCAAGTCCTGGAAGTGCTAACGCGAGGCTGCTGCAGGCCCGTAGGTGGAGGCCTCCCCTTGGCCGCAGCGGGGAGCTACGAGCACGGCTGCGCGCCCCGGCGGTTCCCAACTGCTTGGAGCGCCGAGGTTGGAACAGCGACGAAAGCAGCATGAGCTGGGGTGCGAAGGGAGCCCGCCCGAGAGGGCCCGCGCTGGTCTTTGCGGCCTTCATTCTCGGCAAACGCTTTAAGGGTACGGGCGAGAGTTTGACGCCACCCACCATCCGCATAGAGATTTTCGTTGGGCGCCCCCTAGGCCTTATGAGATATCCGCGGGCTCCTCGTGCCCAAGGCTCCTTCGGCTAATGCCCCTCTGGCTCAAGAAGTAGAAGCAGGTCACATATGGGCCACTTTGGGACCGTTGAACCCAGGAGATGTTACTTAGACGGCAGGTCTGGCAAGAATAAAGCCCATTGTGGCCTAGTTATGGCCCAGTGCCTGGGTGACGATGCTGTAGCTATTCAGTATTACTGAATGCACCCAGAGGTTGTCTTAGGAAGTATTAATTGTCCTAAATTACCTACGGAAAATGTTAATAGATAAGACCACCCAAACTTAAAGAATCTTCCATGGATTATCTTGACTTCAGAGGAAACCGACCATACACCAAATCACACAGAAGTTCCAGTGAGCATACTGCTTTTCTTTAAAAGTTTTGTTTTGTGATGACAAGGCTGTATTATTTTTCTATTTGAGCAGATGGTTATGCCATTTATAAAGTCAAGGACTATAGAGAGGTAAAAATAGAGAACAATAGAGCATTAGAAGTTCTAGGAAAGGAGATAAAAGGCTTGTTCCATAAGACAAAATTAGTAGTAGAACCTGAACCTTCCCAGAGTTGCCAGGAATTTGCAAAAACTTTAAAATAGAGTACTTTCTGTTGGGGTGCAAAGGCTTTATACAGTCACTAACATACCAAACTATAAATGTAAGCCCCAGGGGGTGGGGGGAGGCTACCTGATAAAATCTATATGCCATTACACTTACTCAGTTAACTGTTACAGAAAGTAGAATGTGGGCTGGAAAATCTCATTTGTTTTTCTGTGAGATTGTTGCCCCAGAAGCTATTAGAAGTCCTTGAAATGTACTCCTCTAATCTTTAGCTATCCCATCCAAATGAGAGAATCTGAAGATTTAAGGAAAGGGCAGTTGAATCAATTTCAAAGGAAGATGAAAGAAAGCTTCAAAGATTATAGCACCCTCCAAGACCCTGGCTCTTTTTTGTATTCTGACTTTTTCAGTTTAGCTCTTTTTTTTTCTTTTCTTTTTTTTTAAGATTTATTTCTTTAAACCATGTGGGCCCGCTTGCCTTTACTAGGAGGCCTCAGGTATCAAACCCTGGACCCCCTATATGGTAGACAGGAGCCCAATCCCTTGAGCCACATCTGCTTCTCTCAATTTAGCTCTTGTTATTCTTCCATCTCAGAGATCCTTTATCCAGTTTTTCTAGATCCTATCCATTCCTCACATCCTAGCTCACGGGTCCATCTCTTTCCTCCAATCTAACTGTAATATGCTTTTGTGCATAATCACTCATTTGGTCTTTGAATACTGGCTTTTGCTAAGTGGTCATTATTATGTGTTATCGCTCATTTGATCTTAGAATACTGGCTTTTGCTGTTCAAGTGTTCATTATTATGTGTTGCTTACTATCAACTAGATTGTCAACTCTTGACTACTGACTGGAAGGTCATTCAGCAAATGTTGAATAAATGAAGTGAGATTTCTTGTTTAAGGATTGTCTGAATCCTTTATTACTTACACACAGTTCAATACCACATAAATTGAAAAATTATAAACATTTGATGTTGTTATGAGGAGCATTGTATTTTCAGCTTGCAGTTTGACTCTTTGTGTGACTGAAGTATATACCACTCTTCTTAATGGAAAAACCCCAGAATCCTCAGGATTGATACTTGAAAAAGATTCTCCTGTTGGGACGAATGGCTGGTTGATGCAGCCCTATTTTCTGAAAATTCGTTTTGTCATTGGAGTCCTTCACTGCTTACTGCTGCCACTAAGTCTCCGGGTTTGAACATATAAACCTTTCCTTAATACTTCCTTACAGTTGAGGAGAAATTAAAGAATTAGATCCTTTATCAGTCAACTTAAACTGGAATATTATAGATGATTTAGAATAAGCTTCATATTTAAAAGTACTTTTCTACCAGGAGAAAAGCTGAAGGAAAATTAAAAACATAAGAGTAATATAATCCTGTGTACAAAATATGACTATTCCTTTTCAGCTACAAAGATGCCACCATTTTAGCCCTTAGACTTCTTCCCTGTTGCAGAAGCCATTCTTGAACTGGTCTTACCCAGGAATTGCTTTACTCTTTAAGTTCACAGAGGATAAAGGAGAGTTCCCTTGATTGCCTACAAAAGGATTTCTCAAACTCAGATTTATTGACATTTTGAGTCATAATTCTTTGTTGTGGGGGGCTGTCCTATGCATTGTAGGATGTTCGTGGTATCTGTGCCTTCTCCCATGTCTTAATTTTCTAGGGCTTCTATAAGGTACCACAAGTTAGATGACTGGAAACAAATTTTTTGTCTCACTCTCTGGAGGCTAGAAGTCTGAAATCAAGGTATCAGGAGGGTCATGTTCCTGAGGTCTAGAGGGAAGAATCTGTTCCATGTCCTTCTCTATTCGCTTTGGTCTGCAATGATTGGTATTCTTGGCTTCTGGCAGTATAACTCCAGTCTCTGCCTCAGTTATCACATGGTGTTCTCTCCTGTTTCTGCATCTCCTCATCTCTGCTTATAAAAACACCAGTCTTATTGCATTAAGGACCCAACCTACTCCACTATGACCTCATTTTAACTTTTCTGATTCTATCTGTAGCAACCCTATTTCCAAATAAGGTCATACTCTTGAACTGGGAATTAAAACATCAACATATCTGTTTTGAGGACACAATTAAAACCATAAAAACCCACTAGATTCCAGGAGTAGCACCCTTAACCCTGAGTTGTGACAACCAAAATTGTCTCTTGACATCCAAATTTAGTCCCCAGTTGAAAACCACTGGCCTATATAAGAGCTATTCTCAAAATTGTGGTCACCATCCCAGTTGATAGGAATCACTACTCCTTCAAGACACAACTCCATCTACAAAGAGGAGTATGGCATTGGTCTTAGCCTCTATCAGGTAGCCCTATCCCTGCTTAGCAGGAACCCCAAACATCAAACAAGAGATGTTACATTATAAATAACAAGACTTTAATTAGTACCTAAACAGTAAATTTTCATCAATTTATACCTTGTTTCAGAGGTATACTGAAACAGAGGTATACTGAGTTTCAGAATTGTTCATCACTTTTTCATACATGGGCTCATTGAGGATTTATGGAACTTTAGCTATGTGCTCAGAATTCTGTTAGAGGTGGGGGGAGGGGATATAGCAGTTTGATATCCAAAACTAGATATTGGATTATGTTTGTTTACTGGTCTGTACCTGGGCATGATTAAATTAGGGCTTTGATTGGGCCACGTCAGTGGGGTGTTGAGTCCCTGCCCTTTGGTGGGTGGGGACTCACAGATAAAAGACATAGGAAAGGACAGCGTTGGAGTTTTCATGCTGGAGTCTTAAACTGGAGCCACAGAAAGTAAGCACACAGAGGAGCTTGGTTGTGAGGAAAGAGAGAAGGCCCTGGGAAGAGAAACAAGCTGTTCACTTAATATCTACAGCTATCCTTGTGGACAGAGGCAAAGCCTAGAGAGCCTCATAGTCTACAGTTGACCTTGTGGAGAAAATAGAGGAGCTGAGCCCAGAGAGAAATGAACCCCAAGAAGAGAGGAATCTAGGAAACCTGAATTCTGGGATGTTGGCAGCCATCTTGCTCTAGTATGTGGCAAAAGACTTTGGTGAGGAAGTACCTTATGCTTTATGGCCTGGTAACTGCAAGCCTCTACCCCAAATAAATACCCTATATAAAAACCAACCAATTTTTTGGTATTTTGCATCAGTATCCCTTTGGCTGTCTAATACATGGGGGTATACAAGATAAGA
The DNA here is from genome assembly GCF_030445035.2 of Dasypus novemcinctus. NCBI lineage: Eukaryota > Metazoa > Chordata > Mammalia > Cingulata > Dasypodidae > Dasypus > Dasypus novemcinctus. The sequence goes on from NC_080673.1 coordinate 54,533,552, forward strand.
TTTTAGTCCATGAAGAATTTATAATCTTGCCAAAGAAGCAAGTTAACCTGATAACATTACTGAATAGCAGGATAAAACAGAATGTTCAATTCTACCCTAACAGTGCTTTACTTAGACTTTAAGAATTCTAGTTGTGTAGATGTATGCTTACAGTGACAAAAGTTAAAAATGGCACTGCCCACTTGGAGGGAGGCTGGGAGCTAGGACAGAAGGCTCTACTGTATAGTGGATAATAAGGTGAAAATAAATGTACCTATGATAGTGGCACTCTTCTAGTTGTTAAACCAAACTTTTGAATAAGCAAGACTTAAAAATACTTGACATGTGAAAGTGCAGCTGTGGTATCTTCTGTTCTTTTTTCCTCCTTTATCACATTCTCTTTCTCCCTCTCTCCTTTAGAATATTTGATTATATAGCACTCTGAGTATTTGATAGATCAGTAGGCAAGCAAAGACAATAATTTTTAAAAGCACTTAAAATATTATGAGATCTAACAGATGTAGTACATTTATATCATACAGAAAGAGAAGACACATTGTAATGCCCATGACATGTTTATAAATATTGATTTAAACAACAACAAAAAAATCTCAAATTTAAGGCACAGTCTCTGACACCAGTGCAATAAAAACAAGTCTTTAAAATAAAAAGTTAACCAAAGGAAATCCATCTACTTGAAAGCTTAAAAAGAAAATCTCTTAAATAATTCTGTGTTGAGAAAATCACAACCACAATTATATAAACTATTTACAAATTGATGACAATGATGACAAAAAAATAGAAGCTTTAGGATTCAGCCAAGGTGGTGTATAGAAGAAATCACAGCAATAAGATGTTTTAATATTAACAAATAAAGAATGAATATATATGAACTAAATAGCCCACCTAATAACTAATACTAATGTAGTCTTTTTTTTTTTAAGATTTGTTTATTTCTCCCCCCTCACTCCATTGTCTGTTCCCTGTGTCCATTCGCTGTGTGTTCTTCTGTGTCTGCTTGTATTCTCATTAGGCAGCTCCAGGAACTGATCCCAGGATCTTCTGGAGTGGGAGAGAGGCAGTCCTTCTCTTGCACCACCTCAGCTCCCTGGTCTGCTGTGTCTCTTATTGTCTCTCCTCTGTGTCTCTTTTTGTTGCTTCATCTTGCTGCATCAGCTCTCCATGCGGGGCAGCACTCTGCTTGGGCCAGCACTCTGCATGGGCCAGCTCACCACACAGGCCAACTTCCCTTCACCAGGAGGCCCTGGGTGTCAAACCCTGGACCTCCTATATGGTAGATGGGAGCCCAATTTGCTTGAGCCACATCCACTTCCCTAATGTGGTCTTAATACGTGTCAGGTTCTGTTGTAAATATTGTGTAAAAATTAACTCATATCTTCACAACAACCCTATGAGGTGGGTAAGCTTATTTTCCTCTTTTTCCAGCTACAGAAACTGAGGCTTATAGAGATTAAATGTCTTGCTGAATTTCACAACTCGCATCAAACCCCATCTTTTAACCACTGCACTACACTGTATCTCAAATTAAGTCAGAAAAACAACAAATTTTAAGGAAAAGCAGGAGAAAGAATAAATATAAAAGTAGAAAGCAATGAAATAGAATTCAGAAACAGAACAGATTAATTTTAAAAAACTGGTTCTTTGGACTAATCAATAAATATAAAAATATTGTAAAATAAAATACCAAAGGGATTTTTAAATGGGAAGTAAGATATTAGGAATGAAAATGGAGATACAACAGATACAGAGAGAATTTTAAATATAGAGAGAATTCTATTATCTATAACACTATGTATTCATTAAAATGTTTCATTAAGCACCTATCACATGCCACATAGTCACTGTATGAGTGAGCAAAAAGACCCAATTTTTGGACAATACCAGAAAGGAGGGATGTACTCAGAAGTCTTTCAAAAACCTTGAGTTTTTGATGACGAAGCTGAGCAAGTGTAGCGTGAAACACCACAAAGCCTGACAAAAATCAATTACTGAAAAAAGAACTACTATTGGGGATTTCTACGTTTTAAATTACCCAAAACTCACATAGGTTTGGAAGACTTCTGATTTCCAACCAACCAGAATAAAGAAGCCTTCTTGAACACCTGATGCATTCAGTAGAGACACCAGAAAGGTCATTCCTAAGTAATAGGACTAAGCAAGCCCTAAATTAAAGGCTACTCTAGACTTGCCTTGTTTAAATGTTTCAAAAGTCCTTGATGGAATCAAGCTAATCCATAAGTAACTTACCTGCATTATATATGTATAAAAAAACAAAAAGCAAAAAAACACTCTTTAAACACACCCACACAAAACTGACATTCAGAAATGTTACATTTACAATGATTGATATACAATTGAAAAACTACTAGACATAAAGATTCAGCAAAATGTGATCCATAATCAGGAGAAGAATCAGTCAATAAAACCAGAAAACACAGAGATAATGGAACAGCAATAAAGACATTAAAATGGCTATTATGAGTAAAAGCAGAGATTTGGGGGCAAAAGTGAAGATAAGAAAAATAGAAGATATGAAAGGAGAACTAAGGGGAATGTCTAGAGCTAGCTGAAAAATACAATATCTGAAATTTAAAAATCACTTGGGACTTAGCAAATTCAACAGTCAAAGAAAAAAATACATGAACTTAAGGACAGCAATAGAAGCTATTCAGATTGCAGCACATGGGGAAAAGTGGAGTTTCATTGTCCTATGGAACAATACAAAGTAGCATAACATACAAGTGATTGGAGGACCACTGATGGTGGTGGGGAATATTTGAAGGAAAAAGGGCCAAAATGTTCCACATTTGAACCCCAAGCAGTATAAATAGGAAGAAAACCAAATCAAGGCATGTTATCTAATTGCTGAAAACCAGTGATAAGAGAAAATCTCTAAGCAGCCCAAAGAGGAATATAATAAATACATAGGACGAATGTAAGAATTACCACTGACAAAAGACAATGATATATCTCTAAGATGCTAAAAGGAAAAAAAAGTCAACCTAAAATTCTCTATGGTGCAAATATATCCTTCAAAAGGAAGGCAAAGTAAGGACATTTTCAAATAAAAGCTGAGTGATTTTGTCAAAACAGATGTATGCTATGTAATATATTAAAGGAAGTTGTTGAGATTGAAGGAAAATAATACCAAGTGGGGACTCAGAACTACACAAAGAATGGAAAGCTCCAGAAATGATAGATATATGGTAAATTAAAAAAATACTTTTCTTTCTCATTTTAAAGGGTTTTTTTAAAGATTATTTTTATTTATTTCTCCCCACCTCATTTTTTTGTGCTTGTATCTGCTTGTCTTCTTTTTAGGAGGCATGCGGAACCAAACCCAGGGCCTCCTCTGTGGGAGGCAGTTGTGTAATCACTTGAACCACCTCCACTTCCTTTTTTTTTTTTTTAAGTAAAGAGTTGACTGTTTAAAGAAAAAACCTTATCAATGTATTGTGGGGGTTATAACACATAAAGAATAATGTATGCTGACAGTATCACAAAGGACAGTGAGAAAATGAAAGGATATCTTATATATATTGTAGTGTGATATTATTTGAAGGTAGTATAATGATATTTGTAGACTGTGAGAAAGTAGAGATGTATATTGTAAAACTTATAATAACAAAAAATAAAGCAGAGAAGTATAGCTAAGCAGCCAACAAATTAAAATGAAATACTAAAAAAAAAATTATAAAAGAAGTCAAGAAAAGATAGGACAAATATCAATAATTGCATTAATTGTAAATTATCCAAACAATGCCATTAAAAAGAAGACCAGATAAAAAAGCAAAGTCCAACTACTTGCTGCTTATAAAACAAAGTTATCTTCAATAAAATGAATCAGATAATTTAAATGGCTTATAGTCTTTTTTATCTGATAAAAGGATGGAGGCAAAAGATCAGAGTAGAAAATTTTACAGATCATTCCTTCCACCAGAAAAATGAATGAGATGGAAAAAGAGATTGGAATTGACTAGGTGGTTACCCTGGAACTGGATTGAACACTAAGAACAATCATAGGACTGGCTGAAGGGATAAAAGCTGCTGAGATTTCAGCTTTTGTGGGTGAGGGCAAATGTGAACTAGCAATCAGCCCCTAGTCCTTGACCCTATTCCTTATCAATTCAACCATGGATATGGAAATGGTGGTGCATGTAGAAACAAGCCTGGATTCCAGAAGTGAACAACTGGGGCCATGGTGGGCAGAGGAAATTCAATTGTAAGACAACAGGGAGACTGTAAAATGTGGCCCAACAGAAAAAAAATTTTTTTTTGACAAAAGATCATGAAGGAAGCCTAGTCACTGACATTACTAATCAAAGACCTTAGATTAACTCTTTTAAATTGGATGGATGAACTGAAGAAAAGGATAGACAAAGAATTAAAGGAGGGGGCAGAGGACTTGGCCCAGTGGTTAGGGCGTCCGTCTACCACATGGAAGGTCTGTGGTTCAAACCCTGGGCCTCCTTGACCCATGTGGAGCTGGCCTATGCACAGTGCTGGTGTGCTCAAGGAGTGCCCTGCCACGCAGGGGTGTCCCATGCACAAAGAGTGCGCCCCATAAGGAGAGCCGCCCAGCACGAAAGAAAGTGCAGCCTGCCCAGGAATGGCACCACACACACAGCTAATACAACAAGATGACGCAACAAAAAGAAAAGAAACACAGATTCCCATGCTGCTGACAACAACAGAAGCCGACAAAGAAGATGCAGCAAATAGACACAGAGAACAGACAACCGGGTTTGGGGGGGGGGAGGCGGGGGAGGGGGAAGGGGGAGGGAGAGGGGGAGGGTAGAGAAATAAAGGTGTTTTTTTACGTTGGTCGGTGTGGCAGTTTGAAGCTTTTGTGGCTCCCAGAAAATCCTGTTCTTAAAGCTAATCCATTTCTGTGCATGTTTACCTATTGTGGGTGGGACCTTTTGATTAAATTACTTCAATTAAGGAACTTTGTTTAGATTGCAGAATCCAGGGTGAGTGTTAATCCTCTTACTGGAGTCCTTTGTAAACAGAGGACTAAAAAGCCACAGAGACAGAATAAAACAGCAGAGACAGAAACCCAGAAGATGAGAGGGAGAAAGAATGCCCCAGGAACCAGAACCTGGAATCAATGGAACACAAGCTGAGAGGAAGCCACTTTAGTCAGATGCTGAAAGCAACAAGGCCCAGAGAAGAAGGAGATGAACACATGCTGCCACAAGCCTGATTACAAATAGGTGCACCTCTTCTTATGATGCCACCAGATGCCTGATTGCCCACAGCTGCAGCTTGGAGAGAAAGCACCTCTGATGAAGCCTTCATTTAGACATTTTCAAGGCCTCAGAACTTTAAGTTTTTAACCTAATAAATTCCCACTGTAAAAGCTAACTCGTTTCTGGTATATTGCTCCCAGCAGCTTTTTTAGTTTTGTTAGCTCCAGGCATTCAAGTTATCTGTCATAACACAAGCAGGATACAAAATCAAGAAACAGAAATTCAGGGACTAAATCCTAGAGGTAACACTTTAAAAAATTAAAATGCATAGCTTACAATAAAAGATTACAAGACAAACAGGAAATAATGGCCCATCCAAAGTAAAATGATAAAAGTCCAGAAAACATCAATGAAGAAGAACAGACCTATGAATACACCAGACAACAAACAACTTAAAAAAAAAAAACAACACTTCAATATACTTAAGGAGATGAAGGAAAATACAGAGAAAGGACTAAAGGATAATAGGAAAACAATAAATAATATGAGAATCTCAGTAAAGGGATAGACATTTTTAACGAAACCTAATAGATTTACCAGAGTTGAAGATCACAATAACAAAATTTTAAAAAATTTCCTAGAGGGTTTCAACAGCAGATTGGAACTGTCAGAAGAAAGATTTAGTGAAATCGAAGAAAACAATTGAAATGAGTCAGGCTGAGGAATAGAAGAATAAAGGATTATAAACAACAAAAATAGCCAAAGATATCTGTGGAACACCATCAAGAATATCAATATATACATTGTGAAAGTCCCAGAAAAAGTGAGAAAGGTGCAGAAGAAATATTCAAAGAAATAATGACAGAAAACTTCCCAAACCTAGCAAAACATGTCAATATACACATCCAAGGAGCCCAGAGAACACTAAACACAATAAATTTGAAGAGAACTAAGCCAAACACATAATCAAACCATCAAATGTAAAGGACAAGAAGAGAGTCCTGAAAGCTGCAAGAGAAAGCAGTGTATTATATACAAGGGAGTTCCAATAAGATTAAGTGCCCATTTCTTATTAGAAATGATAGAGGCAAGAAGGCCATGGGATGAAATACTTTAGGTGCTAGGATAAAACAACTTCCAACCAAATATTTTATATCTGGAGAGACTTTCTTTCAAAAGTGATGAAGAGATGATGATTCCCAAATAAAAGCTGAGAGAGCTTATTATTAATAGCAATGCAATAAGCAATGCTAATGGGAGTTCTTCAGAATGAAAGGAAGAACAGACAGTGGATCAAAGTGGCATAAAGAAATAAAAATCTCGGTAAAGGTAACCATATGGGTAATTAGAAATGCTTGCACTATTGTATTTTTGTTGTTGTGTTACTTCCCTTCTTACTAGTGCCAAAATGCAAATGCATAAAAAGTAATAATAGTGGAGCAGGTGTAGCTCAGCAGTTGAGTATCTGCTTTGCATGTACAAGGTCCTGGATTCAATCCCCAGTACCTCCTAAAAATAAAATAAGAAAAGTAATGAATAAAGTTGTAGTTTTGGACATAAAATGTACAAAAATCTGTAAGAACAAAATGTGTAAAAATCTGTAAGAACAAAAAAAAATGTAGGGGGAAGGAGGAGTATAAGATTAGTGTGTGTGTATTCTGTTGGTGTTAAGTTGGCATCAAATCAAATATGATTGCTATATATATTTAAAGTGTTATATTTTAACCCCATGGTAACAAAAAATAAAATATTTGAAAACTATATCCAGAAAGAAATGAGAAGGCCCTCAATGTGGTACAATGGGGGGAAAATCAAATAAATGGAAAGTAGGTATTAACAGAATAATTGAGGGTCAAAAAAAAAAAGGTAACTTACAAAGGCTATATGGCAAGATGACTGAAGAAAGTCCTGCATTATAATTAGTTGCATTAAATGTAGATGGATTAAACTCTCCAGTCAAAAGGCAGAGATTGGCAGTAAGGATAAAAAAGCATGAACCAACTATATGATATTTTCAGAAGACTCGCCTAAAATTCAAAGACGTAAGTTGAAAGTGAAAGGGGAAAAAATCTAAATGCAAGTACAAACCTAAAGAGAGTTGGGGTAGCTACACTAATATCAGATAAAACAGGCTATAAGTAAAAAAACTCTTACAAGGGACAATAAGCCATTATATACTGATAAGGGATCAATTCAACAAGAAGACACAACAGTTATACATACATAAGCATCTAATAGCACCACCCAAATTTTTGAAGCAAATATTGACAGATTTGAAGGGGAAAATGGACAGTTCTAGAGTAATAGAAGATTTCAATACAACACTTTCAATAATGGATTGAACATATAGACAGAAGATCAACAAGGAAGAGAAAACTTCAACAAAACTCTAACAGACATACACAGAAAATTTCACCTAACAATAGCTGAATACACATTTTTCACTATTGAACATGGATCATTCTACAGGATAAACCATATATTAGGTCACAAAACAAGTCTCAATAAAATAAATTCTGAAATCATACAATCAATCTCCAACCACAATGGAATGAAGCTAGAAATCAGTAACAGAGGGAGAAATGGGAAATTCACAAATATGTGGAAATTACCATATTCTTAAACAACCAATGGATCAAAGAAGAAATCACAAGGGAAATTTGAAAATATCTTGAGATGAAAGAAAAGGAAAACAACATACCAAAACTTATGGGATGCAGCAAAGACAGTGCTGAGAGGGAAATACATAGCTGTAAATGCTTACATTAAAAAAGAAGAAAGCTCTCAAATCAGAGACCTAACCTCAAAATGGGAGGATCTAGAAAAAAAGAAAGGGAAACTAAACCCAAAGCTAGAAGAAGGAAGGAAATAACAAAGATTAGAGTGGAGATAAATGAAACAGAGAAAAGTAATGAGGTGAGCAGGCATGGTTCAAGCAGTTGAGTGCCCACCCCTGACATGGGAAGTCTCAGGTTCAATTCCCAGTGCCTCCTAAAAAAAGATGAGCAGACACAGAGAACACAAAACAAACAGCAAGTGCAAACAAGGGGGGCGGGGAATAAATAAATCATTTTTTTTAAAAAGACAGAACTACAAGTGTTGGAGAAAATGTGGAGAGATAGAAACTCTTATTCACTGTTCAGAATGTAGAATAGTATAGCCACTGTGGGTGACTATTTGGCAGTTCCTAAAGAAGTTGAATATAGACTTGCCACATGACTCTGGAATACCATTACTAGGTATACACCCAGAAGACTTGAGAGCAATGACATGAACAGACAGCTGCACACCAAAGTTCACAGCGGTGGTATTCATAATTGCCCAAAGTTGGAAACAACACAGGTGTGTTAGCCAAAGAGGTGCTGATGCAAAATACCAGAAATTGGTTGGTTTTTATAAAGGGTATTTATTTGGGGTAGGAGCTTACAGATACCAAGCCATAAAGCATAAGTTACTTCCCTCACCAAAGTCTATTTCCACATGTTGGAGCAAGATGGGTGCCAATGTCTGTCAGGGTTCAGGCTTTCAGGGTTTCTCTCTTCCCAGGTTCTGCTTCTCTTTGGGCTCAGGTCCTGTATTTTCTCCATGAGGTCAGCTGTAGACTATCTGGCAAATGGCTCTGTCTCTCTCTGGGGCTTCTGCCATGTCTAAGAAACCATCTCTGTTCCTCTGTGTTTTTCTCCTGGCTCAGGTCCTCTCTTCCTGGGGCTTGCTTCTCTCTCCTCTGTGAGCTTACTTCCCTTAAGTTCCAGCTTAAGGCTTCAGCATCAAATTCCAACACCAAAAAACCCTCAACTCTGTCCTTTACCATGCCTTTTTTCTGTGAGTCCCCACACACCAAGGGGACTCAACACCCTAACGATGTGGCCCAATCAAAGCCCTAATCATAACTTAATCATGTCCAAGTACAGACTGGATTACAAACATAATCCAGTATCTATTTTTGGAATTCATAACCATATCAAACTGCTACACCAGGTGTCCATCAACCAATGAATGGATAAACAAACTGTGGTAGTCACATGATGGAATATTATGCAGCTGTAAGATGAAATGAAATTGTAAAACATAGGACAACATAGATTAACCTGGGGGACATTATGTTGAGTGAAGCAAGCCAGACACAAAAGGACAAATATTGTACAATTGTGCTTCTATGAAGTAAATAAATTGTGAAACATATTGCATGATTCCACTTATATAAAATATAAATATTAATCAATTTATAAAGATGAAATTAGTTTAGTGGTTATGTAGGGTTGGGGAAAACCTGCTAAAGGGTGTGGAGTTTTTCTTTTTCTGATGATGTATGCACAACATTGTGATTATACTAAAAGTCATTGATTATATACTTTGGATACATCATATGGTATGTGAATAAAAATCAGTAAAACTGCTAAATAAATAAATATGCAAGAGTAGCCATTAATAGCCATGTATAGCAAGGGAAACATAGATTGAGTTGTGAAGAATTTTCTTGTTTATTTTTATTACCATTATTGAAATAATAAAAATGCTCTAATAATGATTGAAGTAATGAATGCCCAACTATGAGATTACACCAAATAACATTGATTGTACACTTTGGATTAATTGTATGCTTTATTAATATGTACCAGCAGAAGTAATTTGTTAAAAAAAAAAAAAAAGGAGGGGGCAAGATGGCGGCTGAGTGAACATCCCTGTTAGAGTCTTCTGCAGGGAATCGGCTGGGCGGCGTTGGAGACTCTTTGGGACCGGATTGTTTCGGGATTTTTGCTGGTCCGGAGGTGTCTGTACATCGATTTGGAGGGAAGGTAACAGAGAGGATTCGTCTGTGAAATATACACGGAGATCCCAGCTACCTGTAGAGGATTCCCTTCTTGGGTAGGCGGAGACGAGGCATCTAGCCCCGCTCGGTGGGGCTGAGCCAGGCCGGGCCGGGCCGCGGTAGCGTTTGGAGCCGGGCGGGGCCGGTGCAGGCCCCGGCTGCGGGCCGCGGTAGCGCTTGGAGCCGGGCGGGGCCGGTGCAGGCCCCGGCTGCGGGCCGCGGTAGCGCTTGGAGCCGGGCGGGGCCGGTGCAGGCCCCGGCTGCGGGCCGCGGTAGCGCTTGGAGCCGGGCGGGGCCGGTGCAGGCCCCGGCTGCGGGCCGCGGTAGCGCTTGGAGCCGGGCGGGGCCGGTGCAGGCCCCGGCTGCGGGCCGCGGTAGCGCTTGGAGCCGGGCGGGGCCGGTGCAGGCCCCGGCTGCGGGCCGCGGTAGCGCTTGGAGCCGGGCGGGGCCGGTGCAGGCCCCGGCTGCGGGCCGCGGTAGCGTTTGGAGCCGGGCGGGGCCGGTTCAGGCCCCGGCTGCGGGCCGCGGTAGCGTTTGGAGCCGGGCGGGCCCGGGTCAGGCCGCGGCGGGTACGGAGCCGGGCAGGGCCGGTCCAGGCCGCGGTGGCGGGAGGTGGATGCCGGAGCCGGCTGGGCCGCTGTAGCGAGCGGAGCTGGGCGGAGCCAGGCCAGGCCAAGGCGGCGTGAGGAGCCGGGCAGAGCCGGTCCAAGCCTCCGCGGTGGGCGGAGCCGGGCCTGCGGAGGGGTTTCTGTTTTTTTTGTTTTGTTTTGTTTTGTTTTTTTTTTGTTTTTTTTTGTGAGCATCTGCAGTACTGGGGAGTTCGTGGGCCCTGGGCGGCCTATTGGGGGTTTGTGGGAAGGGAGGTGCTTGCAGACCCATTTGGGCAGACAGATGGGGGGGTTTTAGGGCAAAGCGGGGGGAAGTTGTTGTTTTAGATAGTGTTGCAATTGTGACACGTGTGTACCTGTATCTCTCTTCTCCCTATCCGTTCCCCACCGTTTGCCCATCCTCTTTTTCTTTCTTCCTTTCTTCTTGCCTTTCTTTTTTCTTTATTATAATTAGTTTGTTTTTTTTTTTTTTTCTTTTTTTTTCGGTTTTCTCTTTCCCTCTTGTCCCTCATCTTCCACTTATTTTTACTTTAATTCAAGTATACAATAGGTGCTACAGGGAACACCTCACATTTGCTGGGTTTTCCCATCCTCCACTGCCTCATTTCTGTGTGAACTGATTTAGGCTACCTACACTATCCCCCTTCCCCTGCATCTTGATATCCACTATCATCAACTGTCTCTCCTATATTCCACCCCCCACCTCCCGTTCTTTGATCCACAAAGTGTCTAACTCTTAATTTCTAATACCTTTGTTCTGTTTTCTGTCTATTATCCACTCTTGAAACTATTACCTTTCTTTTCTTTTTCCCTCTCTCATGAAAACAATAGCTGTGTAGTTCATACCATATTCCTCCCAAATTCAGTCATCAACTTCATAAAAGGTACTCTACCTACAGCTATAACTCTATACAATCTACATGAATCTAACCTCCATCCTTCCAGATCTCATATTCCTGCTTTATTAACATACATCACCAATACAACTTTACACTTTTCCCTTGCTTACACAATTGCCTTTCCCCAACACTAATACTTTCCTCTAAAGTGAACTTAACCAACAACAAGTAACTAGAATAAGAAGAAAAAAGTGACAAAGAGAAGATATAACACCTGTGCAAAAATAACAACTAATTAACCTCCAAGAGCAGACAAAGAAGCTAAGGAACTGATTAAATTCGTCAAAATAAAGAGATGACCAGAAAGCAACAAAAATCTACGAACCAAACCAATAATCAGGAAAACATGGCTGAATCCAATCAACAAACCAATAATCACGAAGGGGAGCAAAACTTGGCACAAGCAATGAAAGATCTCAGAACATTTATCACCGACAAATTTGATGCAGTAATGAAAGAGGTTAACAACATGAAGACATCACTTGGAGGGGAAATTGCAGACATACACAAAAACATAACAGATATGATGGGAATGAACACCACAGTTCAAGAAATCAAAAATACACTTGCAGCAAATATCAGCAGACTAGAAGAGACAGAGCAGAGAATTAGTGATGTGGAAGACAGTACATCAGAAATCAAACAGATAGTAGAAGGGGTCAATAAGAAGATAGAAAAAATCCAATTAGGATTTAGGGACCTGAATGACAATGCAAAACGCTCAAACATACGTATTATAGGCATTCCAGAAGGTGAAGAGAAGGGAAAGGGGTCAGAAAGAGTGTTGCAGGAAATAATGGCTGAAAACTTCCCAAATCTACTGAAAGAGACAGATGTACATATCCAAGAAGCACAGCGCACTCCACAAGTCATAAACCCCAACAGGCCCACCCCAAGACATATACTTGTCAAATTATCCAATGCTCAAGACAAAGAGAAAATCCTAAAAGCAGCAAGAGAAAAGAAAACCATCACATACAAGGGAAGCTCAATTAGATTAAGTGCTGATTTCTCTTCTGAAACCATGGAGGCAAGAAGACAGTGGTATGATATAGTCAAGGTACTAAAGGAAAAAAATTTCCAACCAAGAATACTCTATCCAGCTAAACTAGCATTCAAACATGATGGAGAGTTCAAAATATTCGCAGACAAACAGAAACTGAAAGAGTATACCAACAAGAAACCTCCCCTTCAAGAAATTCTAAAGGGAGTTCTGCAGGAAGAAAGGAAAAAACAGGAAAGGCAAAGTTGGAGGAGAGTATAAGACCAACAACAACAACAAAAAAGACAAAAAAAAATATACAAACAAAATATGACAAACACAAATCCAATCAAAATATGGCTAACACAAATAATTCCTTGATAGTAATAACACTGAATGTCAATGGATTAAACTCACCTATCAAAAGATTCAGACTGGGACACTGGATAAGGAAATATGACCCATCCATATGCTGTCTACAAGAGACACATCTTAGACCCAGAGACGCATGGAGATTGAAAGTGAAAGGCTGGAAAACAATCATACAAGCTAACAATAACCAAAAAAAGGCAGGAGTAGCTATATTAATATCAGACAAAATAGACTTTAAATGTGAAACAATTGTGAGAGACAAAGAAGGATACTACATTTTAGTCAAAGGGAAAATCTGTCAAGAAGATCGAACAATCATAAATATCTATGCCCCTAACAAGGGTGCCTCTAAATACGTCAGGCAAATGCTGGAAAAACTAAGTGAAAGAATAGATACATCTACAATTATAGTGGGGGATTTTAATACACCACTATCAACTCTGGACAGAACATCTCAAAAGAGAATCACCAAAGAAACAAAACATCTGAATAGTATATTAGAGGAGCTCGATCTAATAGACATATATAGATCGCTACACCCAAACACAGCAGGATATACATTTTTCTCAAGCGCACATGGATCATTCTCCAAGATAGATCATATGCTAGGCCACAAAGAAAGGCTGAACGAATTCAGAAAGATTGAAATCATACAAAACATTATCTCTGACCACAGTGGAGTCAAGCTGGAGATTTGCAAGGGAAAGAAGCCCAGATTTCACACCACGATTTGGAAATTAAACAACACACTCTTAGAAAAACAGTGGGTCAAAGAGGAAATCTCAAAAGAAATCAATGACTACCTTGAAACAAATGATAATGATAACACAACATACCAAAATTTATGGGATGCAGCAAAAGCAGTACTGAGAGGGAAGTTTATAGCCATAAATTCATATATCAAAAAAGAAGAAAGAGCAAAAATTGAAGAACTAACTGCACATTTGAAGGAATTAGAAAAACAACAACAAAGTAACCCAACAGGAAGAAGAAGGAAGGAAATAACAAAGATAAGAGCAGAACTAAATGAAATAGAAAATAAGAAAGCACTTGAACAGATAAACAAGACCAAGAGCTGGTTTTTTGAGAAGATTAACAAAATTGACAAACCTTTAGCAACACTAACAAAGAAAAAAAGAGAGAAGATGCAAATACACAAAATAAGAAATGAGAAAGGCGATATCACCACTGACCCCACAGAAATAAAGACTATCATAAGAGGATATTTTGAAAAACTATATTCCAACAAAAACGACAATCTAGAGGAAATGGACAAATTCCTAGAAACACATAAACAGCCCATATTGACAAAAGAAGAAATTGATGATCTTAACAAACCAATCACAAGCAGAGAGATAGAATCAGTTATTAAAAATCTCCCAACTAAGAAGAGCCCAGGGCCAGATGGCTTCACAGGTGAATTCTAGAAAACATTCCGGAAAGAACTGACACCAATCCTGCTGAAACTATTCCAAACCATCGAAACAGAAAGAACATTACCCAACTCCTTCTATGATGCCAACATTACCCTAGTACCAAAGCCAAACAAAGACATCACAAGAAAGGAAAATTACAGACCAATTTCTCTAATGAACCTAGACGCAAAAATACTTAACAAAATACTTGCTAATCGTATTCAACAACACATTAAACGAATTATACACCACGACCAAGTGGGATTCATCCCAGGTATGCAAGGATGGTTCAACATAAGAAAATCAATCAACGTAATACACCATATAAACAGATTGAAGGAAAAAAATCACATGATTATATCTATTGATGCAGAAAAAGCATTTGACAAAATACAGCACCCTTTCTTGATAAAAACACTCCAAATGATTGGAATACAAGGAAATTTTTTGAACATGATAAAGAGTATATATGAAAAACCTAAAGCCAATATTGTTTACAATGGAGAAATCCTAGACTCCTTCCCTCTAAACTCAGGAACAAGACAAGGATGCCCACTGTCGCCGCTCCTATTTAACATTGTCTTAGAAGTACTTGCTCGAGCACTGAGGCAAGAACCAGAAATAAAAGGCATTCAAATTGGAAAGGAAGAAGTCAAAATTTCATTATTTGCAGATGACATGATCCTATACATAGAAAACCCTGAGAGATCTACAACGAAGATTCTAGAACTCATAAATGAGTTTAGTAAAGTCGCAGGTTATAAGATCAATGCGCAAAAATCAGTAGCATTTCTGTACACCAATAATGAGCAAGATCAGGAGGAAATCAAGAAACAAATACCATTCACAATAGTAAATAAAAAAATCAAATACTTAGGAATAAATTTAACTAAAGAGGTAAAGAACTTATACACTGAGAACTATACAAGATTGTTCAAGGAAATCAAAGAAGACCTAAATAAATGGAAGACTATTCCTTGTTCATGGATAGGAAGACTGAACATTATTAAGATGTCTATCCTACCAAAATTGATCTACACATTCAATGCAATCCCAATAAAAATCAATGCAGCCTTCTTTAAGGAACTAGAAAAACTAACTATGAAATTTATTTGGAAAGGAAAGAGACCCCGAATAGCCAAAGACATACTGAAAAAGAAAAACGAAATTGGAGGAATCACACTACCTGACTTCAAAACATACTATAAAGCTACGGTGGTGAAAACAGCATGGTATTGGCATAAGGAGAGACATATAGACCAATGGAATCGAATTGAAAGCTCTGATATAGAACCTCACATATACAACCACATAATATTCGATAAAGCCACCAAACCCTCTCAACTGGGAGAGAGTGGCCTATTCAACAAATGGTGTCTGGAGAACTGGATAGCCATATGTAGAAGAATGAAAGAGGATTACCATCTCACACCTTATACAAAGATCAACTCAAGATGGATCAAAGACCTAAATATAAGAGCCAAGACCATAAAAACCTTAGAAAGCAGTGTAGGGAAACATCTACAGGACCTTGTAATAGGTAATGGATTTATGAATATCTCACCAAAAGCACGAGCAGCAAAAGAACTAATAGATAAATGGGACTTCCTCAAAATTAAAGCCTTCTGCACCTCAAAGGAGTTTGTCAAGAAAGTAAAAAGGGAGCCCACACAGTGGGAGAAAATATTTGGCAATCATATATCTGATAAGAAACTTATAACTTGCATATATAAAGAACTCCTACATCTTGAAAATAAAAAGATAAACAATCCATTTAAAAAATGGGAAAAAGACTTAAACAGACACTTCTCCGAAGAAGAAATACAAATGGCAAGAAAGCACATGAAAAAATGTTCCAAATCTCTAGCTATCAGGGAAATGCAAATCAAAACCACAATGAGATACCATCTTACACCCATAAGATTGGCAGCTATGAAAAAAACAGAAGAATACAAGTGCTGGAGAGGATGTGAAGGAAGGGGAACACTCATCCACTGCTGGTGGGAATGCAGAAGGATCCAACCATTCTGGAGAACAGTATGGCGGTTTCTCAAAAAACTAGCCATAGATTTGCCATATGACCCAGCAATACCACTGCTGGGAATATACCCAGCAGAACTGAAAACAAGAACACAAACCAATATATGTACACCAATGTTCATAGCAGCATTGTTCACTATTGCCAAAAGTTGGAATCAACCCAAATGCCCATCAACAGACGAGTGGATCAATAAAATGTGGTATATACACACAATGGAATACTACTCGGCTGTAAGAACAAACACACTACAAACACATGTGATAACATGGATGAATCTTGAGAACCTTATGTTGAGTGAAGCAACCCAGACATTGAAGGACAAATACTACATGACTTCAATGATATGAAATAAACAAGCTGCCCTAGATAGCAAGAGACTGAATGATAGGCTTGCAGGAAATCGGAGGGTGGAGGAAGGATATGAGCCGATGTCTGCAGGGGTGGAATTTAAGACGAGATGGTGGTAAGTATGAACACAAAGAAGAGATAAAAGGGGGGCAAGGGGTTGCCTTTGCTTGGGGCTTTGCGGGTTTGAGGGTGGCTGGGGAGGGACGGGTGGGTAACGTTGCCCAAAAGTGGGGGGAGGGAGGGGTAGCATACGAACTAGGAGAGGGTCAGGTGTTGGTGGAGAGTAAAATGCCGAGAAAATCATATCAAAATATAATAAAGAGGGTTACCTGTTTAGAATGCTCGGAGGGGAGGGTCTGATGCAGGACGGGCTCCTGGGGAATGTCTAAATGCTCACTCTGCCAGAGTGGGTGACACCATGGGGTAGAAACCCAAGTAGTGAGAGTGGGGGTGGACCCACATCCTGGGGAGGACTAATGCCATCCAATAGAGGGAACTGTATCCCTCGAGAGAAAGGGTGGCTCCCAGGGCATTGGGGCAGTTGAGCAAGTTAGGCCCTGAACACTATTCCATCTATCTCTGGAAGTGGCTCCTCAGGAAACGGAGGTTGGCTATCACTGAGGGCACCAAGGTGGAAGGGAAAATGGACGTTAAATGTGTGGAACCAAAGTAAATGGGGGGTAAGAGAGGAGTTTCTTGAGAGTACACAAGGATGGATATAAAACATGTAATATTACACCATAACATATAGGAGATGACAGACTGATAATGTAAACCATAATGTAAAACATAGGATAACTAAAAATGTAAAGAACTGTGTATCCTAAAGTATGCACCATAATGTAAACACAGATGTCACCTTGTTAGAAAGCTAATGTCTCAGACACTGTACATCACTTTAAGTAAATATGATATGAATAGGGCATAAGAGTATCACTGTGGAAGGGAAAAGGTTTTCTGGTGGATGTGTGGGAGTGCTGTATATTATATATATACATTGCTGTGGTCTAGGACTCCTGTGAAGAAAAGCTGAATAATTAGGGGGGGGAAAAAAAAAAAAAAAAAAAAAGAAAAAAATAGGATGTGGAATTTTTTCAAGTCAACATTCTTTATCTAAGTTCTTTATCTAACTTTATCCAAGTTCTTTATCTATCTTTAAACTCATCGCTATATGCCATTCCCTACTAAGGGACCATGACATTATATTGGGCTTCAAATTTCGGGGAGTTCTGGATCACAGAGTGTTTCAACAATGGCAATGGAGGGATACTGGTATGGGATACCAATGACAGATGATATATGACTGACAGGGAGCTGTACAGAACATATGTCCAGGGTGCATGGTAATGTTTGGATATACTCATAGTGGCAACAATTAAAAACCACAGTAGGGGGGGTACTGGGTTCCTGGCCAGTGGTGCTCTGTCGTGGTCCCTAGGGGAGCAGCGACAGTCTCCCAGGTACAGTGGTGGGGACCGGGAGGGAGTGAGGGTTCAACAGTGAGCCCCTGATACTAATGACTATGCTTGTGAGCTGATAAACCCAAAATAATAACAAGGCCTAGAGCAACTTTGTGCCTGGGAATTTCCTTCTGTCAGCCTTCATGTTACTCAAATGTGGCCAGTCTCGAAGCCAAACTCAGCATGTAAATGCAATGCCTTCCCCCCAGCGTGGGACATGACACCCGGGGATGAGCCTCCCTGGCAACGAGGGACCACTATCAACTACCAACTGATGATGCAACTGGAAAATGACCTTATACGGAAGGTTCAATGCGGATCAGCAGAATATCCATGTCTACATAAAATACCATGACTTTAAAATGCTGTTTGACCTAAAGTAAGGGGGACATGGAAAGGAGAAATGAGTTTATATGGCTACGAGTTTCTAAAAAAGAGTCTGGAGGCTGGCAGAAGGTTTGCCCTCATGCACAACTGAGCAGAGTCAGAGAGACAGATAAAGCAGATACAACCCCCAGATATTGGTTCCTTTGAGGGCTAAAGAGACCCATGGGAGTTATGGTCATGGCCGATGGGGTTAACAACCAGGGCAGATGGCCCCTCTTTGGAAATGGTGTTTATGTGTGATGAATCTGGACTCAGATGGGATCTCCCTTCATAAGACTTTCATGCTAATGTGCTGGAGGTGCAGTTAATGTTGGGGTTTAAGATATATTTAGGGGATTTGAATCTCTGGACTGACAATGTGATAGCCAGATCCTGAGCCTCAACAGACTCCAGCACCTACAATCTGATTTATTGGACTTACCACACTCAGCTAAGATGGAGGTGAAGAAGGACAACCACCACACCATGGAGCCTAGAGTGATTACAACTGAAAATGGGAGGATTGCATCCAGCATCCAGGTGGAATCTGAGCCTCCTCTTGACATAAAGGTGCAATGGACACAACCAATCCAGTGTCCACATAGAAGAGGTGGCATTGGATTGGGAAAAGTGGACATAATGGACAAAGGGTATGGGGAAAGGCAGGAAGAGATGAGAGGTGGAGGCGTCTTCGGGACATGGAGCTGCCCTGGATGGTGCTTCAGAGGTAATCACCGGACATTGTAAATCCTCACAGGGCCTACATGATGGAATAGAGGAGAGTATGGGCCATGATGTGAACCAATGTATATGAGGTGCAGAGGTGCCCAAAGATGTACTTACCAAATCCAATGGATGTGTCATGATGATGGGAACGAGTGTTGTTGGGGGGGGGGGAGAGGGGGGGTGGGGGGGTGGGGTTGAATGGGACCTCACATATATATTTTTAATGTAATATTATTACAAAGTCAATAAAAAATAAAAAAATTAAAAAAAAAAATACAAAAAAAAAAAAAAAAAAAAAGAAAGAAAAAAACAGATAATCCCAGAGGATGAACAGAGGAAAGGAAGCTTCTTTCTGGAGATGAAACATTGCAAAATAATGCAACAATAAAAATTGCACCACATATTCAGGACAACAATCAGATGAAGAAGAGCTGAGAAAATCTAAATAATTAATATGGGCTATTCTAAAGGTCTAGAATACCTTGTACCAAGCATCAAAGAAGAACCTTAACACAAAGTCAATCAACAACAAAACTCTAGACAAGAGGGCAAAATGGAACATCAGAATTAACTCATCAAGAAATTCAGATGCCTAGACATCAGCAAAAAATTGAAAGCCGTACTAAGAAAGAGAAAGATATGGCTCAGAAAGATATGGCTTCAGAGGAGACCTAGAAGTTGGAAAAATTAATCAAAGATGTTCAAACAAATCTCCTAAATCATTCAAGGAGATGAAGAAAAATATGCATAAAGAGATAAAGAATTTTAAGACAATGTGAGAGCATAAAGAAGAATTTGAAAGTATAAAGAAAAGCATAACAGAAGTTATGGGGATGAACAATACTAGAGATTAAAAATATACTAGAGGGAAGCAACTGTGGCTCAAGTGATTGAACTCCCATTTACCATATGGAGGATCCAGGTTTGGTCCTCAGGACTTCCTGGTAAAAAAAAAAAAAAGGTGCCCCAGATCTGCACAGTGAGGCACAGGCTCCCATAAGTGAAGTGACATACCAAAAAGATGATGAAACAACCAGATAGAAAAAAATACACTAGAGGCATACAATAGCAGATTGGAACTGGCAGAAGAAAAAAATCAGTGAGCCAGAAGACAGAACAATTGAAATCATACAGTCAGAAGAACAAATAGAGAAAAGAATTGAAAATATTGAACAGTGTCTCAGGGATTTGCATGACAGCATGACGTGCACAAACATACATGGCATGAGTATCCCAGAAGAAGAGAATGGAAAATGGGCAGAAAGAATATTTGAGGAAATAATGTCCAATAACTTTCCAGTTCTTAACACATAAAGGTAGGTGTCCAAGAAGTTCAACGTACTCCAAATAAATCCAAACAGAGCTACTAATCAGAATTTCAAGTGCCAAAGATAGAGAATCTGAAAGCAATAAAGGAAAAGGTATTTATCACATACAAGAGAGTCTCAACAAGACCAAGTGTTGATTTCTCATCAGAAACTATGGAGGCAAGAAGGTAGTGGTATTATATATTTAAGGTACAGAAAGAGAAAAACTGCCAGCCAAAAATTCTTTATACAGCAAAAACCATCGTTCAAAAATGAGGGAGAGTTTAAAATATTCACAGATAAACAGGAGCTGAGAGTTCATCAACAAAAGACCTGCCCTGCAAGAGTTACTAAAGGGAGTTCTGCAAGCTGAAAGGAAAAGACAGGAGAGAGGGGCTTGGAATAGTGAGAAGAAATGAAGATCAGTAGGGGTAACTAAAAGGGTAAATGCAAAACCCAAAAGTACTGTATCCTCAATATACAACTCTACTCCTTAATTCATAAAAGAATCAGAGTACAATTGAACAAGACAAAGGTATATTTCCTGATAATGACTGTGTAAAATAAAAAGTGATCAGGCAGGACAAAAAAGAACATAAAGAGAGGAAACAGAGGGATATGGGAGCAGAGAATGTGTGTAGTATTGAAGCTAAGTTAGTATCTTTTCAAGTTAACAGGTTATAGACATAGATTGTGTAATAAAAAACCTCAGGTAGCTACAAAGAAAGTATTGAAAATACACACAGAAGCAGAAATGAAAAAGAGAGCTGTCATATATATCACAAAAGACCAACTGTACCAGAAAGGAGGCTGCAATAAAGGAAAAGAGAGGCAAAAAAAAAAAAAAAAAGATATGACATATAAAAACCAAAGGACAAAATAGCTATGTAAGTATTGCCTTTACAATAATAACACTGAATGTTAATGGATTAACTCCACCATCAAAGACATTGGTTGGTAGAATAGGTTATAAAAAAGCATGATCCAACTACATGCTGTTTACAAGAGCCTCACTTTAGACCAAAGACACAAATAGGTTGAAAGTGAAAGAATGGAAAAACATATGCCATGCTAATAATGACCAAAAACAAGAGCTGGGGTAGCTATACTAATATTGGACAAAATAGACTTTAAGTCAAAAGCTGTTTCAAGAGACAAAGAAGGGCATTCTAGATCAATAAAAGAGGCAATCCACCAAAAAGTAATAATTATAAATATTTATGCACCTAAACATGGTACCCAAAATACATGAGGCAAACACTGGCTAAACTGAATGAAGAAATAGACATCTCTACAATAATTGGAGATTTCAGTACAACACTATCACAAATAGAACATCTAGATGAAAGACCAGTAAGGAAATAACTTGAATAATATGATAAATGAACTGGTTCTAACAGACATAAACAGAACATTGCACCTCAATACTACAGGATATACATTTTTTTCAACTGCTCATGGATCATTCTCCAGGTTAAAGCACACACTGGGCCACCAAAAAATGTCTTAATAAATTTAAAAATATTGAAATTATACAAAGCATTTTTTCTGACCATAATGGCATGAGGTTGGAAATCAATAACAAACAGCGAACTGGAAAATTCACAAATATATGGAATTTAAATAACACACCTTTAAACTATCAGTGGATCAAAGAAGAAATTGCAAGGGAGATCAGTAAATATCTTGAGATAAATGAAAACAGAACACAACATATCAAAACAAATGGGATGCAACAAAAGCAGTACTGAGAGGGAAATTTATAACCCTAAATGCTTACATGAAAAAGATGAAAGAGCAAAAATCAAAGACCTAACAGCACACCTGGAGGAAATAGAAAAGAAGACACACTAAGATCAAAACAAGTAGAAAGAAAGACATAACAAAGATTAGAGCAGAAATTAATGAAATTGAGAATTAAAAAAACAATAAAATTAACAAATCCAAAGGTTGATTCTTTGAAAAAATTGACAAACCCTTGGCTAAACTGACAAAGAAAAAAAAGAGAGAAGGTGCAAATAAATAAAATCAGAGTTGAGAGAGGACCTCAGCAATAACCCAACAGAAATAAAAAGATCATAAGAAGATACTATGAACATCTATATACTAACAAATTAGACAACCTAGATGAAATGGGCAAATTCCTATAAACACCTGAACAATCTACACTGACTCTACAAGAAATAGAAGACCTCAACAGACCATTACAAAGATATTCAATCAGTCATCAAACCTCTCAACAAAAGAAAAGCTCAGTGCCAGATAGCTTCACAGGTGAATTCTACCAATCATTTCAAGAAGAATTAATACCAATCCTGCTCAAACTCTTCCAAAAAATTGAAGAGGAGAGAACACTACTTAATTCATTCTATGAAGCCAATATTACCCTAATATCAAAACCACATAGGGAAGTGGATGTTGCTCAAATGACAAGACCTCTTCATACCACATGGGAGGACCCGGATTCAACCCCTGGGGCCTCCTGGTGAAAAGGAAGAGAAAACGTGCCTGTGTGGTGAGCCAGTGCCTGCATGACAAGCCAGGTGCCTGCACGGTGAGCCAAGTGCCCACACAGTGAGCCAAGTGCCCACATGGCAAGCCAAGAGCCCATGTGGGTGCCTGCACAGCAAGCCAAGTACCCAAACGAGTGCCCGTGTGGTGAGCATAGTGCCCATGTGGTGAGTTGAGTGCCCGTGTGGTGAGCCTAATGCCTGTGCAAGTACCAGTGTGGTGAGCCAATTGCCCATGTGAGTGCCTGTGTAGTGAGCCAGTTCCTGTGCGGCGAGCTAGTGCCCACATGGTGAGCTGACTGCCCATGTGAGTGTCTGCACAGCGAGCCGAGTGCCCACCTGGTGAGCCGAGTGCCCGCGTGAGTACCTATGTGGTGAGCCACCGCCTATGCAGTGAGCCAGTGTCTGCGTGGCGAGCTGAGTGTCCATGCAGCAAGCCAAGTGTCTGCATGGTGAGCCAGTGCCCATGCAAGTGATTCACACAGCAAGACGATGATGCAACAGAAGAGAGATGAAGGGGAGAGTTAAGGTGAAGCACAGCAGAGACCAGGAACTGAGGTGGCGCAATTGACAGGGAAACTCTCTCCACATCAGAGGTCCCCAGGATCAAATCCTGGTGAATCCTAGAGGAGAAAGATGAAAAGAGAAGTAAAAAAGAGAAATAAATATAGAAGATCACACACAGCCAATGGACAGACAACAAAAATAGCAGGGTGGAGGAGGGGGGTGGGGGAAAAAGTCAGATAAATATACCCCAAGAAAACAGAATTGCAGGCCTATTTCTCTTATGAATATAGATGTTCTGTCTAATCCAACAGCACATCAAAAGATTTATACACCATGATCAAGTGTTATGCAAGGGTCATTCAACATAAGAAAATCAATAAATGTAATACATTGTATTAATCAAACAAAAAGAAAAAACACATGATCATCTCAATTGATGCAGAAAAAGCATTTGACAAAATTCAGCAGCCTTTTGGAAAAACACTTAGAAAAAGAGGAATAGAAAGAAACTTCCTCAACATGATATAGGGTATATATGAAAAACCATAGCTAGCATTATAATCGATGGTGAAAGATTGAAAGAATTCCTTCTAAGATCTAGAACAAGGCGAGGATGATCACTGTCACCCCTATTATTCAACATTGTACTGGAGGTTCTAACCAGAATAATTATGCAATAAAAAGAAATAAAAGACATCCAAATTTAAAGAAATATGTAAAACTTACACTATTTGCAGATAACATGATCCTATATATAAGAAGTCCTGAAAAATCTTCAACCAAGCTACTAGAGCTAATAAATTCAGCAAGGTGTTGGGGTACAAGATCAACAAAAAAATCAGTTGTGTTTCTATACACTAGTAATGAGCAATCTGAGAAAGAAATTTTTAAAAACTCCTATTTATTTATTTTTAGATTTTTAAAATTTCTTCCCCCCCCAATTGTCTGCTCTCTGTGTCCATTTGCTTTGTGTTCTTCTGTGTCTACTTGTATTCTTGTCAGCAACACCAGGAATGTGTCTCTTTTTGTTGCGTCATCTTGCTGTGTCAGCTCTCCATGTGTGCAGTGCCACTCCTGGGCAGGCTGTGCTTTTTTTTGTGCTGGGTGGCTCTCCTTACGGGGCACACTCCTTGCATGTGGGGCTCCCCTACATGGGGGACATCCGTTCATGGCACAGCACTCCTTGCATGCATCAGCACTGTGCGTGGGCCAGCTCACCACATGGGTCAGGAGGCCCTGGGTTTGAACCCTGGACCTCCTATGTGGTAGGCAAATGCTCTATCAGTTGAGCCAAATCAGCTCCCCCCACAAAAAACACTCCTTTTAAATAGCAACCCAAAGAACCAAATATCTAGAAATAAATTTAATCAAGTTTTAAAGGACTTGTACACAGAAAACTACAAAACATTGCTAAGAAATCAAAGAAGACCTAAATAAATGAAAGGACATCCATGTTCATGGATTGGAGACTAACTATCATTAAGGTGTCAGTTCTATCCAAAATTATTTACAGAGTCAAAGGAATCCCAATCAAAATTGCAGCACCCTTCTTTTCAGAAATGGTAAGCCAATCATCAAATTTATTTGGAAGGGTAAGCAGACCCAAATAGCCAAAACATCTTGAAAAAGAAAAATTAAATTGGAGAACTCACACTTCCTGACTTAAAGTGTATTACAAAGTTACAGTGGTCAAAACATCACGGTATAGGCAAAAGGATAGAATGGACGAGTAGAACAGAATTGCAAGTTCAGAAATAGACTCTCATATCTATGGCTAATATATTATATATATAAGTTGTGAGCTTAAAATACAATTATGCATAATGTGCAGACTTCCCATATATCATCCCTCCATTAACACCTGGCATTGTTGTGGAACATTTGTTACAGCTTATGAAAGAACATCATCAAAATATTACTACTAAGGTTCACAGCTTACATTTGGTGTATTTCTTCCATATACCCCCTATTATTAACACCATGTATTAGTATTGTACATTTGTTATAGTTCATGGGGAAATGCTCCATATTTGTACTTTTAACCATAGTCCATATCCATCACATGGTTCACTGTGTTATACAATCCCATGCCTTGTACAATCCATCCAAAGTGTACACTCAGTGGCTTTCACTTTCATCACAGAGCTGTGCAGTCATCACCTCAGTAAATTTTTGAACATTCTCCTTAGTCCAAAAGAAAAAATCCCCTACCCCCTATTATTGATCCTTAGCATTGATATGGTAACTTCTTTAACATTGATGCAAATATATTACAATGTTGCTATTAACTATAGTCTCTGAGTTACATTATCTTTTTCCCATTCATCACCATATTCTTACCACCTAGTAATACTGATATACATTTGTTCTAGTTCATAAAACATTCTTGTATTTGTACTATTTTTTTTAAGATTGATTTTTTTAAATTCATTTTTCTCCCCCACCCTATTGTCTGCTCTTTGTGTCCATTCGCTGTGTGTTCTTCTGTGTGCACTTGGATCTTGTCAGCAGCACTGGGAATCTGTGTCTCTTTTTGTTGCATCATCTTGTTGCATCAGCTCTGTGTGTGTGGCACCACACCTGGGCAGGTTGTGCTTTCTTTGCGCAGGGCAGCTCTCCTTACGGGATGCACTCCTCACAGGGGGGATCCCCTACGCAGAAGACACTCCTGTGTGGCAGGGCACTCCTTGCGTGCATCAGCACTGCGAGAGGGCCAGCTCAACACACAGGTCAGGAGGCCCTGGGTTAGAACCCTGGAGCTCCCATGTGGTAGGCGGATGCTCTATCTGTTGAGCCAAATCCTTTTCCCTTGTATTTGTACTATTAACAACAATCCTCATCCATCATGTTCCCTATGTTATTCAGTGCCTAGATTATTCTCCAGCTTTCTTTCAACTGAAATTTACATCCCTAGACTGCCCCTTTGAGCCACAATCTCATTTAAAAGCCAGCCATATTAGTTATACACATTGTAATGTGTTACCATCAGCTTATTCATTTCCACACTTTTAAATCAAGGTAATTAAAAATTCTATAGAGGGAAACGGACTTGGCCCAGTGGTTAGGACGTCCGTCTACCACATGGGAGGTCCACAGTTCAAACCCCGGGCCTCCTTGACCCGTGTGGAGTTGGCCCATGTGCAGTGCTGATGCGCGCAAGGAGTGCCGTGCCGTGCAGGGGTGTCCCCCGTGTAGGGGAGCCCCACACGCAAGGAGTGTGCCCCATAAGGAGAGCCGCCCAGTGCGAAAGAAAGTGCAGCCTGCCCAGGAATGGCGCCGCCCACACTTCCCATGCCACTGAGGACAACAGAAGCGGACAAAGAAACAAGACGCAGCAAATAGACAACAGAGAACAGACAACCGGGGGGGGGGGGGGGGAATTAAATAAATAAATAAATCTTTAAAAAAAAAATTCTGTAGACATTAAGCATCAGTACCCCTTCTCAGTCCTCATCCTAGCTCCTAGGAACCTATACACTAGACTTTAACTCCATGTGTTTATTCTTCACATTTAGTTCATATTAGTGAGACTATACAATATTTTTCCTTTTATGTCTGGCTTATTTCACTAGCATAATGTCCTCAAGTTTCATCCATGTTGTCATATGTATCCCAATTTCACTTATTCTTACAGCAGCATAACCTTAATCTTTAATCAAAGACATCTCCGGTGAATCTAATACAATCACAGGGGATCAGACCCAGAGGAACAGACCAGTTTACAAACATCATCCTTCCCTTTTTGGGATTCATAATCTCACACTACCATATTTAGTAAGAGTATTAAGACCCACCCTGAATGAGGTGGATTACATCTTAAGATCCTACTCATTAAAAGATTATACTTAAAATGGGTCCACAGCCACAGGAATGGATTAACTTAATATATTTTTCTGCATTACATACAGCTTCAGAGTCCCTACATTTTCTTTTAGGAGTTTTATAGTCCTGGTTCTTATATTTAGGTCTTTGATTCATTTTGAGTTAATATTTGTATATGGTGTGAGATAGCGGTCCTCTTTCTTTTTTTAAATTTTTTTATGAGGTACTGGAGATTGAACCTGGAACCTCATATCTGGGAAGCATGTAAAAGAAATTAAAGAAGACCTAAAAAAATGGAAAGACATTGTGTGTTCATGGATTAGAAGACTAAATATCACTAAAATGTCAATTCTATCCAAATTGATTTACAGATTCAATGCAATCCCAATAAAAGCTCCAATAACCTTTAAAAACAAATGGAAAAGCCAGTTACAAATGTATGTGGAAGGATAAGTAGCCCCCAAATACCCAGAAACATCTTAAATAGGAAGAATAAAGTTGGAGGACTCTCACTTCTGGACTTCAGATCATATTACCTAGCTACACTGGTTAAAAAAAACAAAACAGCATGGTATTGGCATAAAGATAGACATATAAACCAAAGGAATTGAATTGATTGTTCAGAAACAGACCTTCACATTTATGATCAAGTGATTTTTTTTTTTTTTTAATTCCCCTCCCCTCCCCCGGTTGTCTGTTTTCTGTGTCTTTTTGCTGCGTCTTGTTTCTTTGTCCGCTTCTGTTGTCCTCAGCGGCAGGGGAAGTGTGGGCGGCGCCATTCCTCGGCAGGCTGCTCCCTCCTTCGCGCTGGGCGGCTCTCCTTATGGGTGCACTCCTTGCGCGTGGGGCTCCCCTACACGGGGGACACCCCTGTGTGGCAGGGCACTCTTTGCGCGCATCAGCATTGCAAACGGGTCAAGGAGGCCCGGGGCTTGAACCGGGGGCCTCCCATGTGGTAGACGGACGCCCTAACCACTGGGCCAAAGTCCGTTTCCCATGATCAAGTGATTTTTGACAAGGCTGTCAAGCTCACCCAGTTGGGGCAGAATAGTCTAATCAACAAATGGTGCTGATAGAACTGAATATTCATATCCAAAAGAAAGAAAGGGAACCCCTACCTCATACCTTATACAAAAATTAACTCAAAATGGATCAAAGACCTAAATATAAAAGCTAGAACCATAAAACAACTAGGAAAAAATGTAGGGAAACACCTTCAAGTCTTTGCCATGTGACAACTAAGGACCAAATATCGCTGGCTGGCAGCCCCAGAACCAGTCTTTAGAAAAAAATGCATCACACTGATAATGGCTTGA
This sequence comes from Dasypus novemcinctus, assembly GCF_030445035.2. NCBI lineage: Eukaryota > Metazoa > Chordata > Mammalia > Cingulata > Dasypodidae > Dasypus > Dasypus novemcinctus. Next base: position 54,562,233 of record NC_080673.1, read on the forward strand.
TCTTTTAGCCACAAAACCATAAGCAAATAAATTCCCATTGTTTAAACCTGACCTATTTCCTGGTATTTGCTTGAGTAGCCTAGGAAATGAAAACAGACCATATAATACAATGAGCTCTAATGTAAACCATGGACTGTAGTTAACAGTACATTTATAAAATATTCTTTCATCAATTGTAACACATGTACCACACTAATGCAAGGTGTTAATAATAGGGTAGTATATGGGAATTTCTTCATAACATACCTTGTTTTATTGCACTTTCCTTTTTTGCACTTTATAGATATTGCTTTTTTTACAGATTGAAGGATTGTAGTAACCCTGTGTTGAACAAGTCTATTGGCAACATTTTTCCAAAAGAATGTGCTTACTTCATGTCTCTATGTCACATTTTGGTAATTCTTGGCAATATTTCAAACTTTTAAATTTTTATTAATCTGGTATGGTGATTTGCTGTGATCTTATTATTGTAATTGTTTTGGGGTGCCATGAACTACAAAGACAGTGAACTTAATAAATATGTGTGATTTCACTGTTCCACTGGCCAGCTGTTTCCCCATCTCTCTCCCTCTCCTCAGGCCTTCCTATTCTCTGAGAAACAATAATATTGAAATTAAGCTAATTAATAACCCTACAATGGCTTCTAAGAGTTCAAGTGAAAGGAAGAGTCACACAACTCTCTCTAAATCAACAGCTAGAAATGATTAAACTTAGTGAAGGAGGCACAGCAAAAGCCAAGATAGGCTGAAAGTCCTCTTGCACCAGTTAGCCAAGTTGTGAGTGCAAAGAAGAAGTCTTGAAGGAATGAAAAGTGCTACTCCAGTGAACACACAAATGATAAGAAAGCAAAACAGCCTTCTTGCTGATATGTAATAAATTTTAGTGGTCTGGATAGAAAATCAAATCAGTTGCAATATTCCCTTAAACCAAAGCCTAATTCCAGAGGAAGGCCCTAACTCTCTTCAATTCTATGAAAGTTGAGAGAGGTAAGGAAGCAGCAGAAGAAAAGTTTGAAGCTAGCAGAAGTTGGTTCATGAAGTTTAAGGAAAGAAGCTGTCTCCATAACATAGAAGTACAAGGTGAAGCAGCAAGTGCTGATGTAGAAATTGCAGCAAGTTATCCAGAAGATCTAGCTAAGATAATTGATGATGGTGGCTACACTAAAGAAGAGATTTTCAATGTAGATGAAACAGCCCTCTATTAGAAGAAGATGCCATCTAGGACTTTCATAACTAGAGAGGAGAAGTGAATGTCTGGTTTCAAAGCTTTAAAGGACAGCCTGACTCTCCTAATAGGGGCTAATGCAGCTAGCTGGTGACTTTAAGTTGAGGTCAGTGCTCATTTATCACTCTGAAAATCCTAGGGCCTTAAGAATTATGCTAAATCTACTCTGCCTATGCTCTATAAACAGAACAAAGCCTTGATGACAGCATATCTGCTTACAACATGGTTTACTGAATGCTTTAAACCCACTGTTAAGACCTACTGCCCAGAAAAAAAAAAATTCCTTCTTTATATTACTGCTCATTGACAATGCACCTGGTCACTAAAGAACTCGGACAGCAATGTGCAACAAGATGAATGTTGCTTTTGTGCTTGCTAACACAATATCCATTCTATAGTGCATGGAACAAGGAATAATTTCTACTTTCAAGTCTTATTATTTAAGAAATACATTTCATAAAGCTATAGCTGCTGTGGCAGCTTGATATTATTTTATGAATCCCAAAAAGAGAAAGATTGTGTTTGAAACTATTCCTCTAGGTGTGATACCCTTTGATTGCATTAAATTCAGTTGGGGGGACTTCGATTAGATTACTTAAGATTGCTTTAGGGCAGGGGTTCTTAACCTTTTTTGTTCCACAGACTCCTTTGCCAGACAGGACCTCTTATTAAATCTACACTATTCTGTGTATTAAATATATTACACCCACACCAACACATCGGTACAAGAATAATGTTTTTTTGAATTTCACTCCAAGTTCACTGACCCCTGGTGAAGAACTTCTGGGCTAATGGGTCAACTTGGCCAGGTTATGATACCCATTTGTTCAGGGTATCTGTAATACAAGGGCAAAAAAGGACATCATCGAAATATTGTATTATGGATGCTACATTTTGTCAAATGCTTTTCTGCCTCAATCAAGAGGATCATGGGATTTTTCTTCTTCAATTTATTAATGTCATGTATTACACTAATTGATTTTCTTGTGTTGACCCATCCTTGTCTATCTGGGATGAAACCCATTGCAAGTAGTTTTAAATTAAGGTATATACATTGGATTTTTTTAGACATAATGCAATTACATACTTAGTAAATTACAGTATAAAATAAATAGAGCTTTTATTTGCACTGGGAAACCAAAAAAATCACGTAACTTGCTTTATTGTGATATTCGTTTTATCACGGTGTTCTGGAACTGAATTGCAGTATGTCCAAGGTATGCCTGTATTTTATGCATGATTTTTCTAAAAAACCTACAACTTCTCTAATAAAAAAAGAGGTTCATTCTCACTAAAAATAAATAAAAATTGATTTAAACAATAATAAAATTCCATTTTTCCTTCGCAAATAGTTGCCAGTGTTGATTGGTGAAGGCATAGAGAAACAAGCTTGTTACCATGCTGATGGGAATCTAAATTTCTACAAGTTCCTGGAAGGAAATTTGACCCATATATCAAAAGCTTAAAAAAAAAAAAAAGTACATACCCATTAGCCTAGATATTCCATTTCTGGAAATTCTTCCTGAAAAATAATTGGGTAAGATAGCAAAGCTGCTTATTGAAGCATTGTCTATAATTCTAAAACAATGAAACAATGCCTGATAAGTAGAGGATGGTTTCGTAAATACCATGGAGCCTTTAAGAATAATAATGCAGATTACATTAACTGATATAGAATGTGCTTCACCATATATTTCGTGCTAAAAAAACCTGATTACAAACAATATGTCTAATAGTATCCCCATTCTTGTACAATTAAAAATGATTTGCCTATATATTCAAAGAGAAAATCTATATGGAAGAAAATATCTGGAACGTTATAACCCAACAAAATGTTAAAAGTAGTTCTCTTACCTATCTACATATAATAACATGACTTCGGGAAGCGGTTTGACCTAATGTAAGGGGGAAATGGAAAAGAGAAATGAGATTATAAGGCTGTGAGTCTCTAAAAAAGAGTCTGGAGGTTGTCAGAAGGAATACCCCTATGTACAACTGAACAGAGTCTAAGAGACAGATAAGGTAGATACAACCCCAGGTATTGGTTCTTTTGAGGGATAAAGAGACCCACGGGTTCTATGGTCATGGCAGAAGGGGTTCACTGCCATGACAGATGGCCCTTCTTTGGAGCTGGTGTTTCTGCGTGATGGAAATGGACTCAGAGGGGATCTCTTTTCACAAGACTTGCATGCTACTTTATTGGAATTGTAGTTGGTGCTGGGTTTAAGATATATGTAGGGGATTTGAATCTCTGGACTGATAATATGACACCCAGGCCCAGAGCCTCAACAGACTTCAGCTCCTACACTTTGACTTATTGGACTTACTCCACTCAGCTAACACGGAGTTGAAGAAGGTCAACCACCACAACATGGAGCCTAGAGTGTCTACAACTAGAAGCGGGAAGAGTGCATCCAGTACCCATGTGGAATCTAAGCCCTCACTTGACATAGGTGTGCAATGGACACAACCAATCCAATGTCCACAGAGAAAATGTGGAATGGGTGTGGGAACGGTAGCCATGGGGGCTGCTGGGTGTGGGGAACGGGAGGAAGAAATGAGATGTGGAGGCGTTTTCGGGACGTGGAGTTGTCCTGGATAGTGCTTCACGGACAATTACGGGACACTGTAGATCCCCCCAGGGCCCACTGGATGGAACGTGAGAGAGTCTGGGCTATGATGTGGACCATTGACTATGGGGTGCAGTGATGTTCAGAGATGAACTTACCAGGTGCAATGGATGTATCACAATGATGGGAGAGAGTGTTGCTGTGGGGGGAGTGGGGGGCGGGGGCGGTGGGGTTGAATGGGACCTCATATATTTTTTTTAATGTAATTAAAAAATAATAATAATAATAAATAAATATTTTTTTTAAAAAAAGTAGTTCTCTTGGAAGAAGGAGTATGGGTAATTAATTTTTTTTTCCTACAGTGAAATTATGTACTGAAAGTTTTCCAAAACGTGGGATGGCACTTAAGCTCTTCACTACTGCCACCTGGTGGCCACCATGTGGCGGTTTTTACTTCTTCTCAATGTGATGGTGCACTAACATATTTATAAAGCTCTAAAGAAATTTTCAGTATCACGTAGTTCTAGCCATCATTTTGCAGGTGAGTAAATATTTTAGGCTGTCGTCTGCCTAAATACTTTACTTTCTCTTTCCTTCCCTCATCCTCTTGCCCCATTTAATTCGTACTTACCCTTTAGAACATGACTTTTTCATTACTTCCTCCACGAAGCATTCCCTGATCTTCCTAAATCTGGGCTACGTGCCTCACCCCCATAGCGCATATTCCCATTATACCCTGCATTTCCCCATCATAATACAAAATATTACAACTGTCCTTTACTGGCCTCTATCCCACACTATAATCTAGGTTTCCTGTGGACAGAGATCTCTTTTACCATTGTAATCCTATCCCAAAACCTAGCACAGTGCCTGGGGCATAAGAGCTATTCAATCAGTATATGTGGAATAAATGAAATACCTTGAAAGGTTGCTGGTAGCATTAGCTCTCTAATACCAGCTAGAGTAGAAAGAAGTGCACCCCAGGCCTACTTTCCTTCTGTCCCCTTCCTCAGAACTCTGATGTCCCCTGAGCCTCTGCCTGGGCCACTCTTGAAACATGTTTTCATAAGAATTTCTGAGACCCTGAGCCTGGTTAATCCTTGCCTCCATATCATACTCGGCACATCCCCAAATACAAGACTAGCCTCTAGCAGCTAGCCTCTCCTGTACTGCCCTGCATTATCCTCCCCAGCCCTTCCTTTCCTTGCTTTGACCCTTTTCCCTGTGCCCTCCAGAAGTCCTGCTTATTCAAAACAAACTCTCCCATATCCTCATCCTTTTAAAAGAACATTTCTTCCAACTCTGGCCTTAAACAGAAACCTGGTTTCACTTTAGAAAAATACTCTTTCTACTGCCTCCTCGAGTGGAGGCAGCTCACTTGTCTCATCCTTGTGCAAAAGCCTCTCCTTTGAGGCTTATATTTTCCCACCATCCTCCTCTCCTGCTCATTATTATAGTCTACTAAACTCCTAGTTATTCTCCTCTCTGGTTTGTGGTCTGCAACTTTATCGTGAGTCCCATCATCATGGACAGACCAGCTTCTATTTCATTGAACCTTTTCAACTTCATTGAGCTTTAACACATTCCATTCCATCTATTCTATGGCTGTACCTAACATTTTCACCACCAGGACCTGCTCTACCTCTTAATCCTACATTTCAAAGTCTTCCATTCCTTTGACTCATCCATTTTCTTGCAAAAAGCCCCTTATGCCACTTCTTTTCTTAAACAAAAAAAAATTATTGTGGTAACATATCTTTCTAAACATAAAATTTGGGAAGTGGACTTGGCCCAGTGGTTAGGGCATTTGTCTACCACATGGGAGGTCTGTGGTTCAAACCCCCGGCCTCCATGACCCGTGTGGAGCTGGCCCATGTGCAGTGCTGATGCGCGCAAGTAGTGCCCTGCCATGCAGGGGTGTCCCCCGCGTAGGGGAGCCCCACGCGCAAGGAGTGTGCCCCATAAGGAGAGCTGCCCAGTGCAAACAAAAGTGCAGCCTGACCAGGAATGGTGCTGCCCACACTTCCTGTGCCGCTGATGACAACAGAAGCGGACAAAAGAAACAAGACGCAGCAGAAGGACATAGAGAACAGACAACCGGGGAGGGGGCCGGAATTAAATAAAATAAATAAATCTTTTTTAAAAAATTGCTCAAAAGCAGTGATAAAGAGAAAACTTTGGGAAGCAAACATGGCTCAAGCAGTTGGGTGCCCGCCTACCACATGGGAGGTCCCGCGTTTGGTTCCCAGTCCCTCCTAAAGAAGATGAGCAACCCAAGACAGTGAGCTGATGCAATGAGCTGGTGCAGCAAATTGATGCAACAAGATGATACAGTGAAGAAACACAAGAGACACAACAAGTTGGGAGCAGATGTGGCTCAAAGGATTGGGCACCTACCTCTCACACAAGAGGTCCTGGTTTTGGTTCCCAGTGCCTCCTAAACAAAAAAATGAAGACAAGCAGACACAGAGAGCATACAACAAACAGACACAGAGAGCAGACAGCAAGCACAAACAATGGGGGGTAGGGAGAGGAATAAACTTTTTAAAAAAATCATTAAAAAAAAGAGACAGAAAAAAAAACTTGAAAACAGCCAAGAAAAAAAAAAGGATGTTAGGCAGAAAAGAACAAAGATAAGGATGACATAAACTTTCTCATCCAAAGCAATGAAGTGAGAAGACAGGGAAGCAATATGTTTCAAGTATTAAAAGAAAACAAAACTGTCAACCTAGAATTCTATACCTAGCGAAAATATCTTTCTTAAATGAAGGCGAAATAAAGATGCTTTTGGACATGAAAAAGCTAAAAGAATTCATCTCCAGCAGACCTATACTATAAGATACAGTAAATTAAGTCCTTCAAACAGAAGAAAAATGACACCTGGTAGATATGTAGATCTTCATTCAAAGTAATGAAGAGCACTCGAAATGGTAACTACATGGGTAAAGATATAAGATTTCTATCTTATTATTTAAATCTCTTTAAAAGATAATTGGGGAGCAGATGTAGCTCAAGAGCTTTCCATGTATGAGGTCCTGGGTTCAATCTCCAGCCCCAGTACCTCAAAAAGAAAAAGAAATGATAATTGATTGTTTAAACAAAAAAATAACATATTATGTGATTTATAAGGCATGTATAAGTAAAGTGTATGACAAAAATAGTGTAATATGCCAGGAGAGGCAAAAATTATAAAGTTCTTATACTACATATTTACATTATAGATTTCACGTAAATCTAACCAAAATCTCACAGACCTTTTTGTAGAAAAATTGACAAGCAATTCTAAAATTCATATGGAAATACAAAGGACCTAATATAGCCAAAACAATTTTGGAAAATAAGAACTTTGAATAATAGACTTAAACTACCTAAGTTTCAAGGGTTACTATAAAATAACAGTAACTAAGGCATTATGGTACTGGTATCAAAATAGACAAATAGAACAGAAACAGCTCAGAAACAAGCCCATATATATATAAAATAATGATTTTTGACAAAAATGCGAAGATAGGGAAGCAGACTTGGCCCAGTGATTAGGGCGTCCGTCTACCACATGGGAGGTCCACGGTTCAAACCCCGGGCCTCCTTGACCCATGTGGAGCTGGCCCATGTGCAGTGCTGATGTGTGCAAGGAGTGCCCTGCCACGCAGAGGTGTCCCCCGTGTAGGGAAGCCCCACGTGCAAAGAGTGCGCCCTGTAAGGAGAGCTGCCCAGGATGAAAGAAAGTGCAGCCTGCCCAGGAATGTTGCCACACACACACAGAGCTGACACAACAAGATGGCACAACAAAAAGAAACACAGATTCCCATGCCACTGACAATAACAGAAGTGGACAAAGAAAAACACACAGCAAATAGACACAGAGACCAGACAACGGGGGGGGGGGGGGGGAATGGGAGAGAAATAAATAAAATAAAAATAATGTGAAAATAATTCAGTGAAGAAAGGATTATCTTTCCAGTAAATGGTGCTGGAACAACTCGATATACAAATGCAAATCAAAAAAAAAAACCAAAAAAATTTGACCCCATATCTCCTACCATATACAAAAATTTACTCAAAATGAATCATAGAACTAACTGTAAGAGCTAAAACCATAAAACTTCTAGAAAAATACAAAGAAGAAAATCTTTGCAAACTGGAACAAGAAAAATTTCTTATACACAATACCATAAGCACAGTCCATAAAAAACAAAACTGGTAAATTGGACTTTGTCAAAATTTAAAACTTTTGCTCTTTGGAAGAAACTGTTAAGAGAATGAAAAGACACATCCCAGTCGGGAGAAAATCTTTGCAAAGCATAAATCTAACAAAGGGCTTGTATCAAGAATTTATTAAGAGGGAAACGGACTTGGCCCAGTGGTTACGGTGTCCATCTACCACATGGGAGGTCCACGGTTCAAACCCCGGGCCTCCTTGACCCATGTGGAGCTGGCCCATGCGCAGTGCTGATGTGGGCAAGGAGTGCCGTGCCACTCAGGGGTGTCCCCCGCATAGGGGAGCCTTACCCGCAAGGAGTGCACCCCGTAAGAAGAGCCGCCCAGCGCGAAAGAAAGTGCAGCCTGCCCAGGAATGGCACTGCCCACACTTCCCCTGCCACTGACGACAACAGAAGCGGACAAAAGAAACAAGATGCAGCAAATAGACACAGAGAACAGACAACCGGGAGAAGGGGGGGGAATTAAATACATAAATAATAAATAAATCTTTAAAAAAAAAATTTATTAAGAACTCTCAAAACTCAATAATAAGAAAACAATTCAATTTTTAAAAAATAGGCAAAAGATTTGAATAGACTTTACCAAAGAAGATATACGGGTGGCTAATATGCAAATGAAATGGTGTTCAACATCATTATTCATGAGGGAAATGCAAATTAAAACTACAATTAGATACCTGTACACACAAATTAGAATGGCTATAATTAAAGACTGATAATATCAAGTGTTGCTAAAGACATGGAGAAACAAGCGTGGGACATGACACCCGGGGATGAGCCTCCCTGGCACCGAGGGATCACTATCAACTACCAACTGATGATACAACTGGAGAATGACCTTGAATGGAAGATTCAATGCGGATCAGCAATATATCCCTGTCTACATAAAATAACATGACTTTAAAATGCTGTTTGACCTAATCTAAGGGGGAAATGGAAAGGAAAAATGAGTTTATATGGCTACTAGTCTCTAAAAAAGAGTCTGGAGGCTGTCAGAAGGATTGCCCTTATGCACAACTGAGCAGAGTCTAAGAGACAGATAAAATAGATACAACCCCCAGGTATTGGTTCCTTTGAGGGCTAAAGAGGCCCATGGGTGCTATGGTCATGGCAGATGGGGTTAACTGCCATGTCAGATGGCCCTTCTTTGGAGCTGGTGTTTATGCGTGATGAATCTGGACTCAGATGGGACCTCTCTTCTTAAGAATTTCATGCTACTGTGCTGGAGTTGTAGTTGGTGTCGGGGTTTAAGATATATTTAGGAGATCTGAATCTCTGGACTGACAATGTGATAGCCAGGCCCTGAGCCTCAACAGACTCCAGCACCTACAATCTGATTTATTGGACTCACCTCACTCAGCTAAGATGGAGTTGAAGAAGGACAACCACCACACCATGGAGCCTAGAGTGCCTACAACTGAAAGTGGGAGGATTGCATCCAGTATCCATGTGGAATCTGAGCCTCCTCTTGACATAGAGGTGCAATGGACACAACCAATTCAATGTCCACAGAGAAAAGGTGGCATTGGAGTGGGAAAAGTGGACATGGTGGCTAATAGGTATGGGGAATGGCAGGAAGAGACGAGATGTGGAGGCGTCTTAGGGACTTGGAGCTGCCCTGGATGGTGCTTCAGGGGCAATCACCGGATACTGTAAATCCTCACAGGGCCCACTGGATGGAATGGGGGAGAGTGTGGGCCATGATGTGGACTATTGACCATGAGGTGCAGAGGTGCCCAGAGACGTACTTACCAAATGCAATGGATGTGTCATGATGATGGGAATGAGTGTTGCTGGGGGGGGAGTGGTGGGGTGGGGGTGGTGGGGTTGAAGGGGTCCTCATATATATTTTTTTAATGTAATATTTTTACAAAATCAATTAAAAAAATAAAAAATAAAAAATAAAATAAAATAAATAAAAAAATAAAATAAAGACATGGAGAAACAAAACTCATACAGTACTGGTGGGAATGTGAAGTTGAACAACTGGAAAACAGATTGGGAGTTTTTTAAAAAGTTAAGCATATATCTATCACATTATCCAGCCCTTCTACTGCTACGTATTTGCTCAAGAGCAAAGAAAACATGTTCATACAAAAGACTTGTACATTGGGAAGCGGATATGACTCAAGTGATAGGGCTTCCACCTACCCTATGGGAGAGCCGGGTTTCAAACCCTGGGTCCTCCTGGTAAAAAAGAAAAAGAGAAAGCATGCCTGCACAGTTAGCCAGTGCCTGCACAAGTGAGTCACTCAGCAAGATTATGACTCAACAAAAGAGAGACGAAGGGAAGAGTCAAGGTGAAGTGCAGCAGAAACCAGGAACTGAGGTAGTGCAGGTGATAAGGAACCTCTCTCCACATCAGAGGTCCCCAGGATCAAATCCTGGTGAATCTGAGAGGAGAAAAAAATGAGAAGAGAAGACAAAAAGAGAACTGGATAGATCACACAGGGAATGGACACAGAGAGCAAAAACAGGGGGAAGGAGAGGAGGAAGAAAAGAAGACTTGTACAAGAATGTTCATAGTAACTTAACTCAGAAACTGGACATAGTCCAAATGGGGATCAATAGGTGAATGAATTAATAAATTGCAGTATATCTACAACATGAATACTACTCAATAATAAAAAAGGAATTAACCATTGATACATGCAAACAACATGAATGAATCTCAAAATAATTATATTGAGTGAAAGATACCAGACTGAAAAAAGGTAATCTCTCCCAAGGTATTATACCCATATATTGAGCAAATGTTAATACTGTTGGACCTCATTTTTCTATAACTCTAGAAAATGCAAACTAATCTATACTTACAGAAAGCGGATCAGTGGTTGCCTTTGAGGATGAGACCCAGGAAGGGAGAGAGGGACTACAGAAAAGCATGTTCACTGCTGTATTTGTTTACTAGGGCTACCGTAACAAAGCACTACCAACTGGGTGGTTTTAAACTACAGAAATTTGCGTTCTCACAGTTGTAGAGGCCAGAAGTTCAAAATCGAGTCGTCAGTAGGGTTGGTTCCTTCTGAAGGAGAATCTGTCCCATGCCTCTCTCCTGGCTTCTGGTGAGTACAGGCATCCTTGGTGGTCCTCGGCTTATTGCTGTATAACTCGGGTTGCTGCCTCTGTCTTCATGTGGACTTCTCCCCACTGCACCTCTGTGTCTTAAATCTCCCTCTGCCTTTCTCTTTTTTTATAAGGAAACATCACCGAAATTAGGGCCTACCCTAAGTTCCGGATGAACTCATCTTGAGGTCTCTATCTTAATTATATCATCAGAGACTCTGTTTCCAATGAGGGGCCACAATTCAACCCATTACAAGTACCTTATGGTGATGAGTTCACATGCATAAACAGGTCAAAACGTATCAAATTGTACACTTTAAATATGAGCAGTTTATTGTATGTAAATCATACCTCAATAAAACTAATTTTAGAAATACAGTTAATGTTGAGGACCATCAAATTTGTTTTATACTGATTATGTCAAATCTTAGTAAAAGATTAGTGTGAAGTTTTAAAGATCTGTGTGTTGTTTGTGTGTATGTTTAATTTCTGGGCCATATAATCATGGCAATAAAGACAAAGTCACCCTTATATGGTTAGTTATAAGCTATTATAATCTAATACAGGTAGAAATTTATAGTCATTTTTATTGTTGTATTTAAAATATTTGTAAGTAGAATAGGATTGCATGGAGTCTTTCCCGGGTTCTATACCCATGTAAAGAGTAAGTGTTAGAGAAAATACCATAAAATTAAATGTCGTTTTTCTTCAAGGAGAAAATATTATACTTTGGCAATCATTGGGTCATCTCAGTGTTCTTTCATGCCAGAAAGATCTTGTCTTGAACACATTTTCTTGATCAGCTACCAGCCAGTACAGTCTATTATGCCACTGCTGTCACTATGTCACTTTAAGCAGCAGGATCAAGAATGATGCCCACGAGTGCCTATGTAGTGTGTCCTTGACTAACTTCAGCAAAAGCTTTGAGATTACTAAAATGCCTAGCTCTTGTATTTACTGAGCATTTTTATGGTCACTGAGTGCAAAGCCCCTTGTTTCAGAATTGAATGGGCTTCCTAGTAGAGTTTTATGCAGATGAATTAACCCAACTTGTTCTTTTTGTTGTTTTCTTTTGTTTTCCAAATTGTTCTTAAATTCTATCAGCTTAATAGGCTGTACACTGAAGTAGATTCAGATCCTTGGCAAAGACTTCCCGGTGCTACTGTCGATACTGATGACTAAAGTATAATAGTAAATCAAAAATAATAGTAAATATACAATCAACATAATGCTAATATGCAATTAACTGGTAATAGAGATAAAATTTACTTACTTCAATACTTTTATCAAAGAATACAACCACAGTATTTTTACCAGGTTAACCACTATTTACAAATATTTGTAACTAAAATACATCTTTCATTATTGGTAAGCATTTTTAAATTTATATTGTAATCATTTTTAATTTATATTGGTAATCATAAGAGAGGCAGTCTAGGGCATTGTTTAATATTGCAGATGCTGAAGTCAGACTGCCTAAGTGTGAATCTTGGTTCTCTCATTGTTGCATGATCTTAAAAAATTATTTAAACTTACCATGCCTTCATTGGTAAAATGAGATAATAGTACCTAACTCACAGGGTTTTTTATTAGCAATTTTTTGTTAAAGAAGTTTGTAAGTTTACAGAAGCATCATGCATAAAATATATAAAACACAGAGTTCCCTTATACCACCCTTCTAATAACACTTTGCATTAGTAAGATACATTTGTCATAATTCATGGAAGAACATTTATATAATTGTACTATTAACTATAGTCCATCTTTTACGATAGTGTTCATTACGTTTTACAGTCCTGTTTTCTCTTTTAATTTTATTCTAATAACATATTTGTGATCTAAAATTTCCCCTTTTAACCATATTTGCATATATAATTCAGGGCTGTTAATTACATTCACAATATGCTACTATCACCACCACCCATTACCAAAACTTTACAATCTACCCCAAGAGAAATTCTGTGCATTTTAATCATTAACTCCCCGTTCCGAGCTCACAACCCAGTCCCTGGCAACTTATATTCTAGATTCTGACTCTATGAATTTGCTTATTCTAATTATTTCATGTCAGTGAAGTCATACAATATTTGTCATTTTGTGTCTGGCTTATTTCACTCAACATGATGTCTTCGAGGTAAATACATGTTGTCACATGTATCAGAACTTCATTCTGTTTTACTGCTGAATAATAATCCATCATATACCACATTTTGTTTATCTGTTCATTGATTGATGGACACCTGGGTTGTTTCCAACTTTTGATTATCATGAATAATGCTATTATGAACATTGATGTGCAGATGTCTGTTCATATCACTGCTCTCAGTTCTTCCAGTATGTAGCTAGTAATGGCATTGCCAGGTCACGTGGTAAGTCTATATTCAACTTCCTTAGGAAATGTCAAGCAGTCATTCACAGTGGTTGTACATTTCTACATTTCCACCAACAGTGAGTAAGCATCCCTATCTCTCCACATCTTCTCCAACACTTAGTTTTCTAACTTTTTAATTTTTTTTAAAGATTTATCTATTGATTTATTTATCTCCCCTTCCCCCTAGCCCCCCACCCCAGTTGTCTGTTCTCCACGTCCACCTGCTGCGTCTTCTTTGTCCACTTCTGTTGTTGTCAGCGGCATGGGAATCTGTGTTTCTTTTTGTTACGCCATCTTGTTGTGTCAGCTCTCCGTGTGTGCGGCGCCATTCCTGGGCAGGCTGCACTTTCTTTTGCGCTGGGGGGCTCTCCTTATGGGGCGCACTCCTTGCGCGTGGGGCTCCCCTATGCGGGGTACACCCCTGCGTGGCAGGCACTCCTTGAGCGCATCAGCACTGCTCATGGGCCAGCTGCACACAGGCCAAGGAGGCCCGGGGTTTGAACCGCGGACCTCCCATGTGGTAGACAGATGCCCTAATCACTGGGCCAAGTCCACTTCCCTCTAATGACTTTAGAGGGACTTTTTTAGTCATCATTCTACTAGATGTGAAATGATATCTCATTGATGTTTTAATTTACATTTCCCTATTTGCTAATGATGTTGAACATTTTTTTCATGTGTTTTTTCACCATTTGTATTTCTTCATGAACAATTGCCTTTTCAATTGTTTTGCCCATTTTTAATTAGGTAATTTGTCTTTTTCTTGTTGTGTTGTAGTATCTCTTTATATATCATGGTATTAAACCCTTATCCGATATCTGATTTCCAAATATTTTCTCCCAATGAGTCAGCTGCCCTTTCACTCTTTTGACAAAGTCTTTTGAAGAGCAAGGGTTTAATTCAGAGGAGGTCCCATTTATCTATGTTTTCTTTTGTTGTTTGTGCTTTGGGTGTAAGTTTCAAGAAACTACTGCCTACCACAAGATCTTGAAGATGCTTGCCTACATTTTCCTCTAGGAATTTTATGGTCATCACCTTTATATTTAGATCTTTCATCTAAATGTATTAATATTTGCATAAGGTGTGAGATCAGGGTCCTCTTTCTTTCTTTTGGATATGGCTATCCAGTTCTCCCAGCACCATTTGTTGACTAGATTGTTCTGGCTGGGAAGGCTTGACAGCCTTGTCAAAAATCACTTAACTACAGATGTGAGAGTCTATTTCTGTGTTCGCAATTCAATTCCATTGGTAAATCTTTCTGTGTTTAAGCCAGTACCATGCTGTTTTGGGGGGTTGTTTGTTTTTTTACTGTTGTATTTAAGTAGTATGCATCAAACTGAGGAAGTGAGAGTTCTCCAACTTTGTTCTTTTTTAAGACATTTTTGGCTATTCAGGGCCCCTTACCCTTCCAAATAAATTTGATAATTGGTTTTTCCATTTCTGCAAAAAAGGCTGTTGGGATTTTTATTGGAATTGCATTGAATCTGTAAATCAGTTTGGATAGCCTTGACATTTTAATGATATTTAGTCTTCAATCTATGAACATGGAATATTCTTCCATTTACTTAAGTCTTCTTCAGTTTCTTTTAGGACTGTTTCGTAGTTTTCTGAATATAGGTCCTTTATGTCCTTGGTTAAGTTTATTCCTAAATATTTGATTCTTTATTATAAATGGAATCTTTCTGATTTCCTCCTCAGATTTGACATCAGTAGTGTACAGAAACACTACTGATTTTTGTTTATTAATCTTGTATCCCACCACTTTGCTGAACTCATCTATTAGTTTGAGTAGCTTTGTTGTGGATTCTTCAGGATTTTCTACATATAAGATTATATCATGAGGGAAGTGGATTTGGCCCAGTGGTTAGGGCATCCGTCTACCACATGGGAGGTCTACGGTTCAAACCCTGGGCCTCCTTGACCCGTGTGGAGCTGGCCCATGCCCAGTGCTGATGCACGCAAGGAGTGCCCTGCTGTGCAGGGGTGTCCCCTGTGTAGGGGAGCCCCACGCGCAATGAGTGTACCCTGTAGGGAGAGCCATCCAGCGTGAAAGAAAGTGCAGCCTGCCTAAGAATGGCGCCACCCACACAGGGAGCTGACACAACAAGATGATGCAACAACAACAAAAAAGAAACAGATTCCCGTGCTGCTGACAACAACAGAAGTGGACAAAGAAGAAGATGCAGCAAATAGACATAAAGAACAGACAACCAGAGTGGGAGGGTGGGGGGGAAAGGGGAGATAAATAAATAAATAAATAAATCTTTAAAAAAAAAAGATTATATCATGAGAGAATAGTGAAAGTTTTACTTCTACCTTGCTTATGTGGGTGACTTTTATATCTTTATCTAGCCTAATTGCTGTAGGTAGAACTTCTAGCACAATATTGAATAACAGTGGTAACAGTTGGGCATCCTTGTCTTGCTTCCAATCTCAGTGGGAAAGCTTTCAATCTTTCACCATTGACTACAATGCTAGCTGTAGGTTTTTCACATATGCACTTTCCATATTGAGAAAGGTTCCTTCTATGCCTATCTTTTGGAGTTTGTGGGGTTTTTTTAATCAAGAAAGGGTGCAGTATTTTGACAAATGCCTTTTCTGCATCAATCAAGATGAGCATGTGAATTTTCTTCTTCAATTTATCAATGCAGTTTGTTACACTAATTGATTTTCTTGTGTTATACCACCCTAGCATACCTGGGATAAAAACCACGTGATGGTGTATATTTCTTTTAATATGCTTTGGATTAGGTTTGCAAGTATTTTGTTGAGGATTTTTGCATCAATATTCATTAGGAATATTGGCCTGTAATTTTCTTTTTCCATAGTATCTTTATCTGGTTTTGGTATTAGGGTGATGTTGGATGTTGGCTTCACAGAATAAGTTTGGTAGCATTCTTTCTTGTTCAGTTTTTTGGAACAGCTTGATCAAGATTGGTATTAGTTTGTCTTTGAATGATTGGCAGAATTCACCTGTGAAGCTATCTGGTCACAGGCTTTTCATCTTTGGGAGTTTTTGAAGACTGTTTCTTCACTTGTGAATGGTTTATGAAGGTCTTCTATTTCTTCTAGGATCAGTGTAGGTAGGTCATGTGTTTCTAGGAATTTGTCCATCTCATCTACATTGTCTAGTTTTTTGGCACACAGTTGTTCATAGCATCCTCTTAGGATCTCTCTTATTTCTGCAGGGTCAGTGGCAACACCCCTCTCTCATTTCTGTTTTACTTATGTCTTCTCTCTTTTTTTGTCAGTCTAGCTAAAGGTTTGTCAATTTTGTTGATCTTAAAGAATGAACTTTTGGTTTTGTTGATCCTATTTTTTTTGTTCTTGATTTCATTTATTTCTGCTCTGATCTTTACTATTTCTTTCCTTGGGCTTGGTTTGAAATTAGTTTGCTGTTCTTTTTCTCGTTCTTTCAGGGCTATAAATTTACCTCTCAGCATTGCCTTTGCAGTGTTCCATAGGTTTTGATATGTTGTGTTCTCTTTTTCATTCATCTGAAGATATTTGCTGAATTCTCTTGCAGTTTCTTCTTTGACCTACTGATTATTTAAGAGTGTATTTTAAAATTTCCATATGTTTATGAATTCCCACTTTCTCCATCCATTATTGATTTCCAGCTTCATTCTGTTACAATCAGAGAAAATGTTCTGTGTAATTTCAATCTTTTTAATTTTATTGAGTCTTGTCCTGTGACCCAATATATCGTCTATCCTGGAAAATGATCCATGAGTGCTTGAAAAGAATATATATCCTGCTGTTTGGGGGTGCAGTGTTCTATAGATGTCTGTTAGGTTTAGTTCATTTATCATATCATTCAAGCTTTCTGTTTATTTATCCTCTCCAGAAGTTCTATCCCATACTTAGATTGGTATATTGAAGTCTTCAACTAGTATTATATAGACATCTCCTTCTCCCTTCAGTTTTGCCATTGTGGGCCTCGTGTATCTTGGGGCACTCAGGTGAGGTGCATAAATGTTTAGTATCATTGTTTCTTCTTGTTGATTGCCCCTTTTATTAATACATAATGACTTTCTTCATTCCATATAACAGTTTTGCATTTGAAATCTATTTTGAGTGATATTAATATCACTACTCCAGCTCTTTTTTGATTATTATTTGCATGAAATATCTTTTTTCAACTTTCACTTTTAACCTGGTTGTGTCCTTACATTTGAGGTAAGTCTCTTGTAGACAGCATATAGATGGCTAATATTTTTATCCATTCTATCTATGTCTTTTTTTTTTTTAAGATTTATTTTTATTTCTCTCCCCTTCCCTCCCCCCATTGTCTGCTCTCTGTGTCCATTTGCTGTGTGTGCTTCTGCATCTGCTTGTACTATCAGGTGGCACTGGAAAATTCTCTTTTTTATTGCATCATCTTGCTGCATGAACTCTCCATGTGTGCGGCACCACTCCTGGGCAGGCTTGCTTTTTTCATGCAGGGCAGTTCTCCTTGTGGGGTGTGCTCCTTGCACGTGGGGCTCCCCTACATGGGGGCGCCCCTGTGTGGCACAGCACTCCTTGTACATAGCAGCACTGTGTGTGGGCCAGCTCACCACACAGGTCAGGAGGCCCTGAGTATAGAACCCTGGACCCTCCATATGGTAGGCAGATGCTCTATCAGTTGAGTCACATCCACTTCCAGTCTACGTCTTTTGATTGGGGTGTTCAAGACATTAACATTCAATGTTATTACTGTAAAGGCATTATTTACTTAATCGATTTTGTCCTTTGACTTTCTATTGTCATATCTTACCATTGTCTTTTTACCCTTTAATACACCCTTCCTAATAATCTTCATTTCTACACTCCTCTCCAAATCTCTCATCCTTGTTTTTTTTCCCTTTCAGCCTGCAGCACTCTCTTTAGTATCTCTTATAATTATTGCCTTTTGGTAGCATACTCTATCAGTTTTTGTTTGTCTGTGAAGACTTTGAAGTTACCCTCATTTTTAAAGGACTGTTTTGTCTGATACAGAATTATTGGCTGGCATTTTTTCTCTTTCATTA
This sequence comes from Dasypus novemcinctus, assembly GCF_030445035.2. Taxonomy (NCBI): domain Eukaryota; kingdom Metazoa; phylum Chordata; class Mammalia; order Cingulata; family Dasypodidae; genus Dasypus; species Dasypus novemcinctus. The sequence continues at coordinate 54,580,696 of NC_080673.1, forward strand.
CCTTAACTACATCATAGCGCTTCCTTCTCACCTCCACAGTTTCTGATGAAAGGTACGCACTTAATCTCTTTGAGAATCCCTTGTATGTGATGCTTTGCTTTTCTCTTGCTCCTTTCAGAATCCTCTCTTTATCTCTGATATTTGTCGTTCTGAATAGTAGGCATCTCAGGGTAGGTCTATTTGGATTTATTCTGTTTGGGGTGCACTGTCCTTCTTGGATATTGATATTTAGTCTTTCATAAGGGTTGAGAAGTTTACAATCATTATTTCCTCAAATATTCTTTCTGCCCCTTTTCCATTTTCTTCTCCTTCTGGGACACAGATAATACAAATGTTTGTGCATTTTGTGTTGTCATTCAATCCCCTGAGACTGTTCCATTTTTTCCATTCTCTTCTCTTTCTGTTCTCCTATCTTTTCCAGTTTGTATCTTCTGTCTTTGAAATCATTAATTCTGTCTTTGTGCAATTCAAATCTGCTCTATGTGCCTCTAAAGTTCTTGTGGTTGTTTTGTTTTTGTTTTTTGACAAACCAGGGAATGGGGATTGAACCCAGGACCTCATATGTGGGTAACTGGAATGCAACCACTGAGCCGTATCAGCTCCCCTCAGTTGGTTTCCTCATTTGTTTTGCTTGTTGTTTGTTTTGTTTTTTCTATGAGGCACTAGGAACCAAACCTGGGACTCCCATGGGAAGCAGGTGCTCTGCTGCTTGAGTCAGATTCACTCCCCTTTAATGTATTTTTATTCTCATCCTTTGTGTCTTTCATTTTCATAAGCTCTGTTACTTTTCTTTGCAAGCTTTCAGATTGTTTTTATGCTCACCAGTGTCTTAATATCCTTTAACACTTTAGTCATATTCTCTTCCAATGCTTTGAGTTGATTTAGGACATTTGTGTGATTATTATTGATTAAATTTTTAAAATCCTGTATCTTTTCAGGATATTTGGTTTGTTCCTTTGGTTTGACCTTCTCTTCCTGTTTCCTAGTATGGCTTGTAATTTTTTGCTGATGTCCAGGCATCTGAATCTGTTGGTGAATTTACTTTGATGGTCAATTTCTCTCTCTTGTCTATTGTTTCTTCCCCCACAGCTCTTCTTTGATATTTTGTTTGACTTATTCTAAGTCTTTAAAATCGCCCAATTTCAGTTATCAAAATCGGGTCTGGGATTCACTGATGGGGCACAGATTTTTCTCCCAGGAGGTCAGATTAAGCAAGACCTAAAAGCAGTTTTTCCCCATATAATTTCCAGACTGGCCAGCAGATGGTACTCATCAGTGCACCCTTCCATGGAGGTCTTTTTCCAATCTCCACTTTCCTGTGTTTTGGTCTGGCCAGAGCTGAGATTCAAAGTAGGTTCTGCTGGCTGAATTCACTGAAAAGAAGCCCCCCAACTCCTCCTCCCTTTCCCCTTGTAACACCTAAAAGGGAGAAAGATGTCTGTTTCCCTCTCAATCAGCTGCAGTGAGCCAGGTGTTTTATCCTAGCTTAATATCTTGGGGGAGGGGAAGGGAGCCCTTTCTAGTTGTCACACAGAGGGGGTTTGGTAACTCATGTTTGTTGTTTCAGGTTCTTCTTTTCTCTGAACTTTCCCCTCCTGGGAGTTGTGGAGCTTGGTCCTGATCTGCTGACCCTTCCCAAAGTAAGTCCCTCAGACAGTATTTGGATCTTTCTTCATAGTTTTTGTGCGATAGTTGAGTACTGCCTGCTTATTCCTACTTTCTAGAACCATCCTAGTTTGCTTTTAAAGTCTATTTCATCCAATTTAAGTATAGCTACTCCAGCTTTTTGTTTGTTATTGTTACTGCATATGTGGAATATCTTTTTCCAGACTTTCACTTTCAATCTATTTGTATCCTTGAATTGAAGGTAACTCTCTTGTTGACAGCATATAGATGACACATGTTTTATTATCCATTCCACCATTCTGTGCCTTTTGATTTAATCCATTAACATTCCATGTTATTAGTGTAAAGGCAGTTCTTACTTCATGCATTTTATGCTTTGGATATTATCTGTCATATCTTATTTTCACCACTCTTTTCACATCTTTAGCTTCTTTTATTGATAATCTCCCCTTCTAGACTCTCTTCAAGCCTCACTCTCCTTTCTTTTCTTTTCAGCTGCGGCACTCCCTTTGGTATTTCCTGCAAAGCCAGTCTCTTATGCCAAACTCTCTTGGTTTCTGTTTATCTGTGAATATAAATCTGCCTCCTATCTGAAAGACAGTCTTGCCAGATAAAAGATTCTTGGTTGGCAGTTTTTCTCTTGCAATATCTTAAATATATCAAACCACTGCCTTCTTGCCTTCATGATTCCTGATGAGAAATCAGGACTTAATCTTATTGGGCATCCCTTGTATGTGATGAATCACTTTTCTATTGCTGCTTTCAGAATTCTTTCTTTATTTTTGGCATTTGGCAGTCTAATTTGTATGTGTGCATTCAGATTTATTTAGATTGGAGTGCATTGTGCTTCTTGGACACAAATATCTATGGCCTTCAAAAGAATTGGGAAATTTTCTATCGTTGTTTCCTCAAATATTCCTTCTGCTCCTTTTCCCTTCTCTTCTCCTTCTGGGACACCCATGACACATATTTTGCATGTCTCATGCTGTCATTTAGTTCCCTGAGACCGTGTTCATTTTTTTGCCTTTTTAATTCATCTGGCCTTTTGTATATTCGCTTTTGGAGGCCATGTCTTCAAGTTCACTGATCCTTTCTCCTGCCTCTTCAAATCTGCTGTTTATGCCTCCAGTGTATTTTTAATTTCATTTATTGTGCCTTTCATTCTCATAAGATCTGCTATTTTGCTATTTATGCTTTCAAATTCTTCTTTGTGCTCATCCAGTGTACCTGTTTTTTTAAGATTTATTTATTTCTCTCCCCTCCCCCCCCACCCCAGTTGTCCATTCTCTGTGTCTATTTGCTGTGTCTTCTTTGTCCGCTTCTGTTGTCAGCGGCACAGGAATCTGTGTTTCTCTTTGTTGCATCATCTTGTTGTGTCAGATCTCCGTGTGTGTGGCACCATTCCTGGGCAGGCTGCACTTTCTTTCGCACTGGGCGGCTCTCCCTACGGGGCGCACTCCTTGCACGTGGGGCTCCCCTATGTGGGGGACACCCCTGCGTGGCAGGGCACTCCTTGCGTGCATCAGCACTGTGCATGGGCCAGCTCCACACGAGTAAAGGAGGCTCAGGGTTTGAACCGCGGACCTCCCATGTGGTAGATGGACGCCCTAACCACTGGGCAAAGTCCTCCACCCAGTGTATTCTTAAACCTTAATCTCTTTAGCCAGCTCATTGAATTCATGTGTTCCTTTAACTGGGCCATACCTTCCTGTTTCTTGGTATGGATTATAATTTTTTGTTGGTGTTTCAGCATCTGATTTACTTGATGCATTTATTCTGGGCTCAGTGTCTGTCCTTAGTCTAGGGCTTTCTATTTGACTGGATTTGTGCTACAGCCCCTCTTAGATCTTTGGTTCTGCTTATTCTGGAACTTCATAATAGCTCATGTTTAGCCAATCAGAATTTTTCAACTCTTTTTCATCTATTTCTTGCTCTTTCTACCTTGTTTGTTGTGAAGTGGGAGCAGAGGATGAGGTTGGTAGTGTAACCCCTGGAGGCCAAGCTGCCTGCATTATCCCAGGAACCAATGGATCTTCTCCCACCTTTCTCCTCTGCCAGGGAGAGGGGTGGAGTTGCATCCATGTGCAGTAATCCAAGCTGTGCAGGCCAAGATTCTCCATAGTTGCGTAGAGAGACTGATGAAGCTCGCACCCATTTCTCCCTTGCCTGGAGTGGGGATCGAGCTACAGGTGCATGCAACAATACTGTCAGTGTGGGCTGAAAGTGAATGCAATTGCCCAGAGTGGCTGAGGAGTACTGTTCTTCCTTCTGCTCTGTCAGGAGTAGGTATAGATGTATCCAACAATCTAGTCTGTGCAGGACTGTAGTTGTCTGCAGAGGCTGAAGGAGCGCTATCCCTCTTTCTCCCTGTTGGGGGCAGGGTTGGAGCCACAGATGTGTCCAACAGAGTAGTCAGTGTGGGTTGAAGTGGCTGCAGCTGCCTGGAGAGGCTGAGGAAACACTGTACCCCTCCTGTCCTTTCTGGTGTGGGATGGAGCACCAAGTGACCAGCAATCTAGTCTATGCAGGCTGAAAGTGCCTGCAGTTGTCTGGAGATGCTGAAGAAACATTGCCCCCACTCCTGTCCTATAGGAGACAGGGATGTAGCCACATCACATGGGTGTCCAACAGTCTAGTTTGTGCAAGCTGAAAGCCACTACAGTTGCCCAGTGAGGCTGGTGCAGTTTCCCTCACCTTCCTCCCTCCCAGAGGTGGGACTGGAATCTGGCCTAGGTAAACAATCTGACCTGGGTGGAAAGAAGCCAGTCCCTACTGTCACTATGATTTTTAATCAGCCCTGCTTCCCCTCATGCCAGGGGTAGAGTTAAAATGGAGGCTACCAGGCTCTTTTTGACGTGGACAGGTTCAATTTAGCTGTTCTTAGGATTGGACTTTAGCCAGCAGAATTTGCTCATCAGGAAATGAATTTCATCCCAACTGTCTATTCCTCATATTTTTGTGAATTGGAGCTTTACACTCCAGCCAGGGAATAACTTGTGAGACATTTTGCATCACTAGTGGGAGATTGGCACCAGTCTCCACAGCGTGGCAGGCTCAATCATGAATCCTCATGCAAATGGTCAGTCTCCTCTTTCTGTTCTTCCAAGGATATTGCAGGATGCTCTTCTGATCTCCTGGCTCCCAAAAACAGGTATTAGATAGCTCTGGCTGATTACCAACTGCCCTGTTGGATGAGCTGACTTTTGGAATGCCCTATGTCACCATCTTGCCCCTCCTCCTTTACAGTATTTTTTGTAACTGATATTCCCAAGGTGGTTTATCCTTAGTTCTACATATAAATGGATTCTATACTTACCACCAGGTGTTTCACATGGCTTCCTCCTAATTCTTAAGTTTTTTTTTTTAGATTTATTTTTGTTTGGTTCTGGTTTCCTTTGAAAATTATTTTTAATTTTGCATTTTGTTTACCAAAAAAAGGTATATAAGCATAACAATAAAACCCAAAGATGGCAAAGTAGGGAGTGACAGGGTGCACATATCCTCTAGAAGCTGTGGGAAGACAGGCAGGCTTGCCAGGCTTAGAGGAAGTGGTGAGGAAAATGGCACAGGCAGCCAGAGAGTAGGGACCCAACTAGGTGCCAGGAATGTGGTGGGGCTGTGTGGCAAGCAATGAGGGTGGCTGGGAGGGAGACCCAGGTTTTTGTGGGGGTTTTTCTTCCCCCCTTTTGTCTTCTATTCCTCCCCATCTTTTTTTTTTTTCTTTTCCTTTTGTTTTTTTAATCAGTTAAACACAGGCAAGTCTAGAATAAATTGAACCAGGTGTCAAAGAGCCTTAATATAAATGCAAACAACAAAACCCTAGGCAAGAGATAAACTGACCAACACAGTAAACCCATCAAGATAAACAGATGCCCAGGCATCAGCAAAAAATTACAAGCCATACTAAGAAACAGGAAAATATGGCCCAGTCAAAGGAACAAATTAAAAACCTTGACAAGATATAGAATTTGGAACAACTAATCAAAAATGTACACACAAATCTCCTAAATCAATTCAAGGAGAGAGGGAAGAGATAAAGTAGATTAAGCAGGTATTGGATGACCATGCAGAGGAAACTGTAAACACACATAGAAAAATAACAGATCTTACGGTAATGAAAGGCACAACAGAAGTTAAAAGTAAACCAGGGAAGCGGATGTAGCCCAGTGGTTGGGGTGTCCGTCTGCCACATTGGAGGTCCGTGGTTCAGACCCCGGGCCTCCTTGACCCGTGTGAAGCTGGCCCATGTGCAATGCTGATGCACGCAGGGAGTGCTGTGCCACGCAGGGGTGTCCCCACAGAGGGGAGCCCCACGCACAAGCAGTGCACCCTGTAGGGAGAGCTGCTCAGCGCGAGGGAGGGTTCAACCTGCCCAGGAATGGCGCCGCATACATGGAGAGCTGACACAACAAAATGATGCAACAAAAAAGGAAACATGTATTCCCATGCCGCTGACAACAGAAGCAGACAGAGAACACAAAGCAAATGGACACAGAGAACAGACAACTGGGGTGGGGAGAAGGGGAGAGAAATAAGTCTTTTAAAAAAATAAATAAAAGTAAACTAGAATCACACAAAAGCAGATTTGAACAGGCAGAGGAAAGAATTAGCAAATTAGAAGATAGGACATCCAAAATTGCACAGAAAGAATAACGGAGAAAATAATGGGAAAAACTTAAGCAAGGTCTCAGGGAATTGAATGACAGCACAAAACACACAAACACATGTATTAAGGATATCCCAGATGGAGCATAGAAGGGAAAGGGAAAGGAATGTTTGAGGAAATATGGTAGAAAACTTCTCAACTCTTAGGAGGGACACGGATGTAAATGTCCAGGAAGTGCAGTGTACTCCAATTGGAACAGTATAACCCACCATCCAAATTAAGAAAGTTTTAGAATCTTATCAATACAGTTAGGACCATCTATCTCCTCTTCCCTAATCCCTCACCCAGCCTCCCACACCACCAGCCACATCTGTCTTCAAAAGAATCCATTATTCTGAATACTGAGTTTATTATTGCCTTGTTTTTCTCTTCTGCCCTAAAATGGACTATAATCTGAAGCAATGGCCTTTGATGTTTGTTTCCCTTTGATATGGCAACTTTCAAGCTGGTTATTTTTATTATCATGACAATTTTCCTTGCTTTTTATTTATTTAAAAAAATTTTTTTTAAGATTTTTTATTTCTCTCCCCTTCCTCTCTCTCCCCCCCAGTTGTCTGCTCTCTGTGTCCATTCGCTGTGTGTTCTTCTGTGACCACTTTTATCCTTAACACCAGGAATCTGTTTCTTTTTACTGCATCATCTTGTGTCAGCTCTCCATGTGTGCAGCGCCATTCTTGGGCAGGCTGCACTTTCTTTCACGCTGGGCAGCTCTCCTTCCGGGGCGCACTCCTTGCACGTGGGGCTCCCCTATGCGGGGGACGCCCCTGCGTGGCAGGGCACTCCTTGCACGCATCAGAACTGCGCATGGGCCAGCTCCACACGGGTCAAGGAGGCCCTGGGTTTGAACCGCGGACCTCCCATGTGGTAGGCGGACACCCTTTCCATTGGGTCAAGTCCACTTCCCTTTCCTTGCTTTTTAAAATAACTAAAATAGTTGAGAAAGAATAGTTAATTCTAAATAATTGTTTAGTTGTAAATTATTTTGAGCTTTAAAAAAAGGTATTGTTTTCCATGCAATTTTTGGCTCTAATTTTTCTAATATTTAAAAAAACATAGAGGCAAAATTCACCTAATATAAAATTAAGCATTTTGAAGGGTATAATTCAGTGGTATTTATACACTCACAATGCTGTGCAACTACCACCTTTATCCAGTTCCAAACATTTTTATCACCCCTGGCTTTTTTTTTTTATTCAACATTGTTTTTCAACTTCTACTATATTGTTGCATGTAGTTGTAGTTCATTCATCCTTTCCTGCTGCAGCATATTACATGATGATTTTGCTTTTTATTCATTTTCCTACTTATAGACATTTAGGTTATTTCTAGTTTCTAATTATTACCAAGTGCTGCAATGAACATTCTTGTTCAGCTCTCCTGGTATCCATGTATTGGAGGTTCTCTGGGGATTATATCTAAATTGAATTGCTTTCTGTTTTAATTTACTAAATATTGCCAAATTGTTATCATATTTGTTCCAAATTTACATTCTACCAAAAGTATGTGAGAATTCCTATTGATCTACATTCTTGCCAACACTGATATTTTTGCCAATTTGGTGGGTATAAAATTTATCATCTCACTGAGATCATAATTTGCATTTTCCTCATATACTAATTAGGTTGGGCATCTTTTCATGTTTATTGGCATCCACTTTTCCTCTTTTGAAAAATTTCAGTTTTTCTGTTCGGTTGTATTACTGTCAGGGTATGATCACAAAAAAGACCCATACCAGGTAGTTCAAGGGAGGGATCTAGATATAAAATGTGTTTTGAAAGCCAACAGGAGATTGTGAGGCAATACAGCATTTAGCAAATACAAAAAGCCACTATCATGTGTAGATTATAGGATCAATGGGAGAGAGGTATAAGTATCACATTCTTGAAATCTAGGCCATCAGAAGAAATCCAGTAACGGATAAGCTGCCTCTTGGGAGCTGGAACCATGGAGAAAAACCAGCCACTGCTGAAGTCTGCCTGAAGCAGATGGGAGAGTTAAAAGTCTGGTTTTTCTTTTCCTTCTGCTTTCCAGTCTACCTTTAGATTTCCCATTAGCCAAAAGCCAACAAGCAAGGAAGCCTGGAAATTAGAAGTGTTTGCTCCCTACAGCGCAGAGCAAAGTGGTAGATGCAGGAAGAGAAATGGATGTAATAGAAAAAGAGCGATTGATGAACACATCGTTTGACTAGGGTTTTTGGTTTTTTTGGTAATTATTCTTTATAGTCCAGTTACTAATCCTTTGTTTCTTGGCTTATGGCTTTCTTTATATCTTTTCTTGGATGAAACTTCTTAATTTTAATGTAGTTTAACTTTTCAATCTGGTTAGCTTGTGTCTTGTCAGAAGATATTTTGCTCTAAACATTTTAAAGTTTTGCCTTTCAGATTTTCACACTTTAATCTGTCTGTATGGATTTGTGTATGTGGTGAGAGGTAGGATTCACCTCTTCTCTTGAACCTACTCCAAATAGCCATTTCTTCATTAACCACCTTTCCAACAAACTTTTCCTAAGTTACCAACGACCTCTAAACTGCCAAATCCCGGGAATTTTTTAGTGCTCCTGAGAAATATGCATTTGATGATGTTATCATTCCCTGCTTTTGAAATCCTTTGGCCTCCAAGACATCACCCTTTCTTGGTTTTCCCCCTACCTCATTGGCTACATTTTCTTCGTCTTTCTTTGCTGATTCCTCATCTTCTGAAACCTTTTTTTAAAAGATTTATTTTTATTTCTCTCCCCTTCCCCCCTCCCCCCATTGTCTGCTGTGTCCATTCGCTGTATGTTCTGTGCCCACCTGCATTCTTGTCAGCAGCACCAGGAATCTGTCTCTTTTTGTTGTGTCATCTTGCTGTGTCAGCTCTCCGTGTGTGCGGTGCCACTCCTGGGCAGGCTGCGCTTTTTTCACACGGGGCGACTCTCCTTATGGGGTGCACTCCTTGCGTGTGGGGCTTCCCTATGTGGGGGATACCCCTGCGTGGCACAGCACTCCTTGTGTGCATCAGCACTGGGCATGGGCCAGCTCACCACATACACCAGGAGGCCCTGGGTTTGAACCTTGGACCTCCCATGTGGTAGGCGGATGCTCTACCAGGTGAGCCAAATCTGCTTCCCTTCTGAAACTCTTGATGTTGGCTTGTCCCAGGACTCTGTCCTTTTAACCTCTTCTCTAATCTACACTCATTCTCTAGGTGATTTCATATGGGCTCAGTTTTAACTAACATCTATCGACAATCCCCATACTTCTGTCTCTATCCCAGACCTCTCTCCTGAACTCTGGACTGCCCAAATGAAGTCTTTACTTGATCTCAAATTTAATATATACAATATCCTTTCATATCTACTCCTCTACAATCTTCCCAACTCAGTAAATGGTAACTCTATTATACAGTTTCTTAGGCTAAAATTCTTGCAGAATTCTCTCATATTAAACAAAAACCCAACAGCAAATCTTGTTAGTTCTACCTTCAGAATATACCCAGAATCTGACTGTATCTACCAATATCACCCATCATCTCCTGTCTAGACTAATGCATTGATCTCCTATCATCACCTGAAAAAAATGTGTTATGTCAGTCACTCCTTTGCACAGAACTTCCAATGGTTTCCCATCTCACAAAGAATAAAAGCTAAAATCCCTACAACAGCCTGCAAAACCCTCCCCATTTATCGTCTTCATCTTCTACCACTTTCATGAATCCATTCATATCACCTTTAATTTCAGAGATATGGGATCTGGAAAACACAGTGGAAGAGAATTATGAAGTCCTAAGAACACAGTCCAGATTGGAATAGGAGGATGAAGACCTCTAGAAGAGAGGTCTGGGGGCAAAAAAGAGAGTCTGGTCATTGTTATCTTTGAGATATTGGAATTTAGGTAAGCAATAAGTCAGATGACTATAGAGAGAATAGCTTTCATAATAAAAACATTGCTTTTTATTTTCAACTTGTACTTATAACCTATGGCCAAACCATGAAAGTTATGTAAATGTTGACTTTGACAGAGGAAAAAGGAACGTGCAGATATCAAAGTTGGGAGGTGGTGAGAAGAGGAGAGAAGGTAAAAAGCATAGGGAAAACTGGGATCTTCATCTTGCAAAGTGGAGAAAATCCACAGATACTGTATAATTGGTGGGAAAAAAATGTATTTGTATTGTCTGAAATTATAAAGAGATCCAATGAAGAAACTGAAAATAGTGATAATATTATTGAGATGGGGAAATGTTGAGGTAAGTTAGCTAAAGCTTCATCTTCTCATAGTGGCACATCATTAAATGTCTGAAATTGTGACGTCCAAAATAGAGAGGTAAGCACATTATTTGTAGATATGGAGGTTAAAAAACCTAAAGAACCAGAAACAGAAATTGCTACAAGAGTCAACCCATTTTCTCCATTTTTTTAAACCATGAAAAAATACTTGGATAAAAAATATTCGAATGTTTAAAACATTCTAACAAGGGATTTAATTCCTGTAACAGAACTCCAAGGCAAAATTATAGGATCTGAGAACAGTTTGCCTTGAGACTAAAAATGCAAGTTCAGGTTATGCTCTAAGATTTATAGCTCTATGACTTTGAACAACCAGCTGATAACGGTACAAGCAACACAGGAAAGATCATTATACACAGGTTCTTTGGCCTGGCTCTGCCACTGGCCAGGTATACTGGCAAGTAACTTAATTATCTCTGAGCCACATAATCTGCATCTATAAAGGGATAGTGATATATGAGCTAATGTATGTGAAAAGCACTTTGGAAATTACAAAGGGCAATAATGCTTTAGATATTGTTCAAGCCTGTTTTCTTACTGGCAAATTAAGTTACACATTCTGTTAACCCTCCTGCTTTTCATTTTCTGGTCATTCTTGATAAATCAGCAAAAGTACCCTCAACCTTTTGGGAGCATATAGGAATCAAAGAAGCATTTGTCTCAACAGGAGATAGTTTCCTTCCTTTCTGAGTGAATTAATATTAGCCACCATTTTTGCCCATTCACACTTTCAAGGGGGGGAAAATGAAATTGTCTTTTTAACTAAAAAAAAACCGTATCTCAAATAATGTAACAAACAGACCAAATGTTAACATACTTCAAACTTCTTTAAAGAAATAAAGATAGGGACATCTATGTGCCCCTCCCTCCTATGAAGAGAACAACTGTTCTGAATTTTTAAATTCCCAAGCCTGCTTTTAAGTTTTTACTCGATGTGAATATACTGATAAACTATACTTAGTATGGTTTTGCATTTCCAAAAACAATTATATATCTGATGATGTATATATATATCTATATCTCTCTCTATATCTCAATATATATATATTGAGAATTACACAGAAAATAACGCCCTTTTGTAAATAATAAATATTTACTGTGTGTCAGCCTTGTGGTAATCACTTTACTTAACAGTATCTCACTTAACACACAACTCTGAGCTAGGTACATCAGGCTTAGAAATTCTAAGTATCTTGCCTAAGATACCTGAGCCAGAATTTGGATTCTATTTGTCTGACCCAAAACTTATTTTCTTAAATAAATTATATTACTGTTTTACTAAATCACAAGGGTTCATACCTGAAATTTGGCATGTAGATTCACACATCGGAGAATAGTATCAAAAGCATAAGGCTAGGCTAGGTTTCTGTATAAAGAGGAAAACAATTGAGAAATTTCAGTTTCCAAATGTGAGGGAAAATTATTCATGTCTAAAAAATCCAAAAGTGGTGATAAACAATATAAATGCAGCCAGACACAATAATCAAATATTCTTTAACCAGATAAGAACTAGAATAGGACTGAGGGTGATCTATAAAACAATCTTTATTCTACTATTTTAAGACTAGATTGATTTGGGAGTTCCATCCAGAATGACCAGTTATTTTATCAACAGATCCTGTGAAGTAAGTTTTCATCTGCTTTATGACTACTCTGTAACATGTAAATCTCTTTCCCAGCTTCTACACTACCAAGCCAACACTCTTAAGCTTTGAATTTTTGTCCTAGAGCCTTCATTTGCCTGGTTCCTTTCATATCTGAGATTTTTAATAGTGGTTCATTTACTTATGAACCACTTTAGGAATAACAAGCAGGTATCTATTTGATTGGGGGCTGGGTGTGTATATATTTTCAGGGAGTAATACCACCCATCCTTATTTAAAAGCCTGCGAACTCTTTGCTTTGTATGGTACTCATCCACTTAAAAACTCAGGTATCTACCTAAGGCAATTTTGTTTATAGGGTTGTTTCAATGGACTCAAGTTACCATGACATCTAACAAAAATATGAAGAGATACTTTTTTTCTCTGAACCCCACCCGCCATCTCAGAATCTAGTAAACAGCATGAATTAAGTAGGGGAAAACAGACTGAAATTTAATCCAGGTTCTTCCATTTAATTTAGGAAAATGGGAACATTAATCACTTTGAATTTAGTTGTTTGACCCTTTTGTCTTTGAGAAAAAAATCCACCATTAATGTTGTCCTTATTGTTAGACAATGACAATGTCCTTATTGTCAACTCTGGACGTGCCTTAGCATCACCAAGGTAGTCTTTGAAGATTAAAAAAAAAAAAAGGTCAGGGGTAGGACCAATGTCCAGGCCTGACTCCAGATCACTTAAAACAGTATCTTTGTAGGTGAGCCTGGGTGGTCATTTAAAATAAAGTTCCCCTTGAGATAATAACATACAGCCAGGATTTAAGTTCACACTTAAAGGATTCAACTGCCTATCCTAAGTACAAACCTACTTGGTTGTGATCTAGTTGTAGGACAAGTGTACAGCGAGAACCTTAGTAGATCTTTGTCTCTACTTACTTGTGATTACTAGAGGCTATGAGGCTGAGGAAAACTGAGACTTCCAAGTAGGTGGTGCATTTTACCCGTCCCCTCATGTTTCAAAGATGAAAATTAACTACGGTGTGGTAGTTCTTGTAGTAACATAATTCCTCTGGGCATGATGTTACTTGGATTGCTAGACATAAAAGGGTGAGTAGGTTCACTGCCACCTAATGCCACAATGAACGACGGCTCAGAATGGTCTTCCAGGTCTTGGCCTTGTTTCCTACAAGGCCAAGTCACAACCATTCCTCTGATAAATTATAAGGGGGGAAAAAATAAATGTGAGAAACCCACTCAACCTACATAAAATATAATGGATCTTTGGTATTTTGAGGCAATCCATTAAGACCAGTGGAGACCAGTAGAATACTCTACACCAACAGATAAGGGATAAAAGATTTGTGAGCAGGTAACCTGAAAGTTAATAGTACTTTATTGCTATTTTCTACAATCTGCTGGCCAATATTCACAGCAAATTAAACAAGAATTCGAATATCTACTATATACTGTTCTAACTACTATAGCCAGTACTATTTACCCAGTGTAAATTCTTAAGATTTCATACATCACATACATTAGAAATGGATTTTCATGAGTGTGAACCAAAACATTCAATTAACTTCTTGTAATTAAACATTATCTTCAAATAAAAGGAATTCAAGCCGATGAGTGGAAAAATCTATGTGAAATGGAATGCTTGAAATAAAAAGTAGGCTCTTGAAATAAAATTTAAATGACGTTTTGGTTTTTCCAGAGGTCCTTTTGAATAAACTGCTAAACAAATATCAACAGTACAGCAATGCTAGCTAAAAAATTTTTTTTTAAAATATAGGTTTCTCAAAACTTCCATCACCATTATTAATGCTTAGTTGTTGTTGTTTACTAAGTTAATGAAGGGAAGAATTAGTATTCAGTACTCTATAATTCTGAAAATAAGGGAAGGAAAAGGTCTGGGAGACAAGTTTGCTATCTACTTCTTTAATGGCCCCTTTTTATATTCTTAAGGTATCAAGCAGCAGTGTGACTATTTGAAGGCAAAAAAGTAGTTCAAAGAAAGATGACGGTATAGCTAATTTGGTTATTCACTATTAACGAAAAAAAAAAAAAATCAAAACACTAGAGATCATTTTGGAAGAACATTTTAAAAAACCCAGTCCTTATTTCATTTTGTGATGAGGCATCAAGCACCAGACAATGGATCCGATAAACCTGCAGGCCAAAGTGTAAGTGGCAAATTTATAAAAAGTCCAATGTAAGGAAACTGGTAGACTGGGAAGATAGACATAGCTTTGGTATGGAGAGGACGCTTTTTATTAGATAGCACACAGGTAATTACATGGTAATTGAACAATGCAGACCCTTTAATTCGAAATGAAGGCCTGATGTAAAAAATTTAAAAACCAGAGTATAATATTGTTAGATTGCAAAGTATCAATTTTACTTTCACTACAAGCAGCCTTGAAACAAAGTCCACATTGTTTTTGGCACACAGATCTCTATGAAAGGGTACTAAAAATTTCTGTTTAAGTCTCCAAGCTTATATATTGTTGGCAAGTTAGTCAAGTTCTAATTTAAATAGTCCTAGCTTTTTCCTTCCCTCTGGCTACTATCCCAAGATGGCAACTTCAAAGGCAACTGGATAAACTGAGAGGCTGGAAACTTTTAGATACTCTTTCCTATAAGATACTACACTCCCTTTCCCTCTGCCCATTTTTATGTCACAAGGGGGGTGAGGGGTGTGTCCTCACAGCGGTGGCAGTTTTGTATAAGTTATATAACCTATACAGTGTGTAACAAAGTACTCTTCTGCATTACAGAGATTTTTTTCTCCATAATCTCCTACACAAATACTTTCATTTCAATATCCATCTCATAGGTTGCACACTGCAATTCAATTAAGAATAATACCTTTTTTTATTTATTGCTACAAGTCATGAGATTTTTCAAACATTAAAACTGGAAAGTTAGGGTTTCCGCTCCCCATGGTGCAACATAGCTATTTCAAAGGGTTTTTGTCAAAATTTAGGTTTGCCCATGCATTTGGCATAGTCTAGAAGATAGCAGAATGATATCAAGAAACCTTGTCTATAAATTAAAGAAATGAAGAATTAGCTATAAGTGGAAAACAGCCTTCACCTGAAAGGTCAGTCTTATTTTGAATTATCTCAAAAAGATGAATTAAAACATTTAGGGCTGGTTATTAGCTAAGGCAAGTATATACCTATCTTGTAAGAGAGTGTAACACTTCCTTTTTTTTTACCATGCTACACATGGCAACTGAATCATTCCTGGAAACTGTACAGAAGACCTCCCTGAATTTGTAACAACCTACCTGAATCAGGACCAAACTTTTCTGGCCTCTTCATACACTCACAGCTTTCATGTCATAACTCTAATAGGAGTACACCATGGAGTACAAACTACACTGGGAAAAACAAGGGCCTAATCTCATAGAAAAGCTATTCACTAATATTGGGACTACATTTAGTCATGCTAATATAAACAACACTCTTTATTCTTGTACATAATAGATACTAAAAAAATGTTCAAAATTGATGACTTGCCTATCTAATTAAATCTGAATAAACTAACCTAAGAAATATTTTAGTTTTTAAATGAGAAATGACAAGAGTAGTTGAATATAAAGAAAAACAAAAAGAACTTTACTTTCCTATGGTAATACAGGTCAAGAGATCCTTTCTTCTCAGAAGGGCTAATAACACCAGTTCTTAGCAATAAACATAAGGCACTTGTTTAAATTACAACATCACTCATTTTTTCCACATGGTTTTCTAAACCTGTTTCACCCTACACCCCACAGAACCATTTGAAATGAATGAATGAATGAATGAATGAATGAATGAATGAATGAATGAATGAAGCAATTTTGAGATGGTCCAGTTAATACTACTCAGAGCTAGATAGTACAGCACAACGTTTTAGGGGTGATGTCTGGACATAAAAATGAACCCAATCAAGGTCCTCTTACATCAGACAATGTATCCACTGATCAAGTGAACCTGAAAGAAAATAAAAGATTTATTCAATAGTTCCAATAAAATTGGGTTGGAATACAATGTACATGTTAGCAATTTAGCTCCTCA
Organism: Dasypus novemcinctus; assembly: GCF_030445035.2. Lineage (NCBI taxonomy): Eukaryota > Metazoa > Chordata > Mammalia > Cingulata > Dasypodidae > Dasypus > Dasypus novemcinctus. The sequence continues at coordinate 54,596,917 of NC_080673.1, forward strand.
CAGGTGGCATCTGCATCAAGAGTTCGGAGTACTTTGAATATCCATTCTAAGACAATCTACATCATTTCAACATTGTCAAGACAAATATATGAATTTCATTTCAATTTACAGTAGAGTTTAAACATAATTCACACATATACCCCCTATTGTATGGCTGGTGCCTCCTCCAAACACCTCATTAGTGGCAGAGGTAGCACTAGTGTTTTTCCCTAACAATAAGAACTTCAGTTGCCACTCATAGGAGAAGTTGAAAAATGGTTTTTGCTTGTTTTTTTGCCATCTGTTAAGATGTTCCTGAGCAGGACCAGTTAATAAAATATAAAGCACTGGAAGTTCAGTTTGTACTTCTCATTACATCACTACATTGTTAGACTGAGATGTGAAATACAGGCCATGTACTATGAAAGGTTGATTTTAGCATAGCTGTTCAATCAGCACAAGGACCAAGCCTCCTGAAAACTCCCTCTTTAGAGTATAATTTCTATAAACTAAAAGTACCACAAAAGGTCAATTATATACACAATTGATTCATTTTTACTTAATCTTATTTGCTTATATCCTGCAAATGCAATGAGAATATTGAGCCTGAGGCTGGATCTCACTGTACGGGTTTAACATATTAAGTCTCACTTAATCAAAATAGCAGTTTTCATTTCAAATTATGAATTACATTCATAGTACCTGCCACCATCCCAGCCCTCATGAAATCTTAATGCAGAAGCAATACTACACTTGGATCATGGTCTATCCCTGACACCAGCACTCAGGTCATTCTAAAAAGCTCCCATCTGCACCAGCTTTAATGCATTAATAGGTTAACTTTACAAGCACATTACCTTGCCTCTGGCTTACACCTCTGATTCTACCTGTGTATTTCCACAGAAGCCCAACACAGATTAGTTGAAATATTCACACAACTGTTTTTCAAAACAATTTATTGCATCATATTTGGTACCTTATGTTTGACAACAAAAAGGAAATTACATCTGTAACTGCAGGAAAAAGAAGCTGGTCTGTTATTGAAAAAAAAAAAAAATCTTGGGCCCTTTAAAAATTACAAAGTCTTGGGCTTGCCTGAAACAACTGAGCAAGAAATATATTCTTAGAAATGTAGGGCTTCAAGTATTACAAACCTGTGACACTGTGGAAAAATTCCAGAGGTATCTAAACTGCAGCACTTTTATTTTCTGCATATCGTGAACAAGGCCTGCTGAGGTTTTTAACTATTAGTCTCTTGATCAGTCATAGAATGGTAGTCAGGAGTTCTGCTCTTTAACTTCAAGGCGTGGTAGATATTCTTTTTTTCACTCGGGTGAAAAATTCATGCTTGCTAATTAGTTGGTGCCACATCACAGTGCATTTGGTTCTTGCATTACAGTTTCAACAAGTTTGGCTAAAACAATGCTGAAAGATTTGCATTGTTATTTCTTCAAGTTTTAGTTAAAATTGAGATTGTTCCAACTGGTTCCTTCAGTTAAAAACTGTGGTACAAGAACACCAACTGATCATGTACAGTGAATTTTGGAAACACAACAAGCGTATTGAACACCCTCTAGGTTTCTTTATAATTCTGCTTGGTATCTCTATGTCCCAGTTTCTACAACAGCAAGTATCTGTTGTAGGTTTCTCTGTAAATAGTGATTCACATTGCATACTTCCTATGGTCAGAATCAACCCCATAACAAAATCAGTCAGATGCTAAAGCCCCAACAACTTTGTGCTCAGTGAAAGAATCCAGTGCTAAAACAGCATTTATGCTGCCTGAGATATAATAAAATCTCACAAGACAAATTTAAAGTAATATTTCTGCCACACACCTGCTTGTTAGCTGTAACGGCCTCCAGATTTTATATAAATTAGTTTAAAAACATGGATGGGTAGATAGGACATGGTATCTTTTTTATAACCCCTCAATTTTAGCAGCTTTTAAATTTTTAAGAAACGGAACCTATATCCTGTAATATGTAGATATTTTATATATACTTTTTCAGCAGGATAAAAAACGTAAAACACTATTTGAAGGCAAGAACATTTACTCCTCTCATTCTGTGTTAAGTTAGAGCAATGCAGCAGGTGCGTGACAAAAATATACACTAGATATGGTCCAAAATCATTCAATTTGCTTGTTTAATAACGTTCAGATTTCATTGGCCAGTTCTTCAGTTTCTGCAGAACTATCCCCATTAACTGTGATCTTCATATCCTCTTCATATCCAGGAGGCATGAAAGCCAAAGCATAAGGGAAAAGCTTATGACAATTTGCTCTATAAACTTCAGCAGCTTCTTTACAGTCTCCTAGGCTACCATCACACAAGGCTTCCAATACCTCCATACATGTCTAAAGAAAGAAAAATAATCACATTATAACTTGTCAAAAAAAAAGGTGTTCCTGTGAATTAGACATTTTAATAAATCAATAGATCTCCAAAAGAGGTAAATTTACCTATTTAAGGAAAACAAAAGCATTTACTCCCACATACACATTCTTTCAGAATTTCAGGGTTTATACAAAACAATGAATGCATAAAATAGGGCCCAGACTAGGGTGAGGCAAACAAGGTGCCATGGGTATTACATTTAAGGAGACATTCACTCTCAGCAAGTGCACAACTGTGAGAGGGTATACCTCCTTCAGTTTTGCACCCTAGGCAGCTACCTTGCCCAGGTCAAAATTTTTTGCCTGTATTAAGGTCAAAATTTACAATGTCAATGCCAATGACTGCATTCAAGGCCTCTGAATTTTTTCTGGAAGCTCAGAGTCAGTTGGCAAAATCAAACACTGTTTTTCAACCTTTTATTCAAATTAAGAAGAACTTAAAAAGCTTGTCTCAAATACAAAAGTGCATACATGCCAGCAAAATCAAATTGGTTCATGAAAAGTGGTAATTATTTTCTTTGACTCAAACCCCTAAATAAATCTGCTTCTTTTATTTTAAATGATTCAGGCTGATTTGCATTTGTCATAGTTTTCTTTACATTCTTTTCACTTGGAAAACACTATCTAGTTCCAGATATATGATATTTGCCTACTCTGCCAATCTAGAAGGGACTTTAAATCAAAGTTCTATTCTAAATTATATATTAATTAGTAAACAACCAATTGAAATTTTCTTTCTTAAAGTTGTTTGCTTCATTTGCTATTAAAGGAACATGTTTAACTTTCAGCAAGTACTTTTTAATCTGGCCAATTCTCTTAAAAGAGGTAGCTGTCCTTTCTTTTTTAGTATAAACTAGAATCCCTACTTTGCAATGTACCCATATTATCTTTAACTCTACTTAATCTCATATTATATTAGAAGCAACAGAATTTTAAGTTAATCCCTGGGCAAATGACATCTTAAATATATCAGAATTTACACTGAGCTCTATACTTGCTCACAAATGCAGATGTGAATTAAAATCCAAAGCTAACTGGAATATGCATGTGAGTTTAGGATACTTTCTAAAAAAGTATTGAAGTAACAGATGTGAAACTAGTTAATGAATAGCAAGCAGTCTGGAACACATGCTCACATAACATACACATAGTCCTAAATGAATTTAAGATAGGGTTAAACTTCTTATCCAGATTCATAGGGGTTTGGAGAATAGGTATCATGATAACAGCAACAAAGTATTTCTCTTGGTGAAAATTATTTTCTTGATGAAAAGAGAAACAAAACATAGTCAGGTACTCTTACAGAGAGACTATTTTTAAAAAAAATCATTACCTGGAGATTTCTGTTAGTGAGGGATTCATCAAGTGTTGTTGCCAACTCTATAGCTCGCTTCTGACTAGAAGGATCTAAATAATATACCATTTTGGCAGCTAATTGAGAGGGAAAAAGAAATTTATTTTATATCAAGGTAAAACCAACATTTTAGCTCCTATCCCTTCAAATATAAAATGCAAGATAGATGCACACACAGGAGGGTGTGATCTTTTATTTGAAAAATGGGAACAGCCATTTGAGAAAACACTATTTTTTTAAAAATCCTGGGGGAGGGTAGACACACAACTGTCCAAACTAGAAGACGAGTTAAAAGTAAATCAGAGTATGATGTATCTATAAAAGAAATATGCGCAATAAAAGAGATGAAGAAAAATATAAAAATATTCTATTAATACTTGGTCTATGTGTGGTGTGATCATGAATAATTTTCTTCTTTCTAGGATAAACATAATAATTTGGGGGTAAGAGAGAATGTGGGGTAGTGGTGGTAGTGGTATTATACCCAACCTTGATAATAAAAGCTAAAAACCTGATTCTGGAATTCATGAAGGTATACAAAGCCACTGGGCTTCTTAGCAAGTTATTTTAAAAGCACACTATTAACGCACTCTTCATGGTCCCATAAAGTCCAGATTCTGGCTCACTGGCATAAGCCCTTGCCTTCAAGTTTTCATTGACTGTGAGATGGTTTCAGGTATTTAGCACTTTGACTCAAAGTGATAATTAATCTAAGAAATTGTAAGTTTTTATAAGAGGCATATTTAAGCTATTGGTTTCCATGAGATTAAAATATGATATAAATATATTGTCTCTCCATGATAAAAATGCATAATGTTGTCATTAATCCATTAAAATAAAATCTGAAGCTACTTTAGAAGGTATTTTTAAAATTTTATTTGTAAGGACAAAATAAAGCCATTACCTGATAATCTGTGTGGCAATGAATCAGAATTCCTTTTCAGAAAAGTTTCGTTGAAATTCTTTGGATTCGTTGCTCCAAAAAGACGATTCATTTCTTGTTTTAATACTGTTCTAACTGTATCGGGTAAATCTTTACTTTCACACACTGCTGAATAAATTTAAAACAAACTTTCTTAGCAGTTAGATACTCTGATAACGTTTATAGAGTTCAAAAATCATCTACTTCCTAAGGCTAATTAAACACAGCAATTATATACAAAGACTAAATAAAATCTATTGATAATTTCATATTTAAAGAGCATACCCATATAAAAGCACGACCCATCTTCCTCTATACCCAAGTAAGGCACCACAAATGTGTCAATTTTAAAACAAAATATGGTTGGTTTCCCTGGTGTTTATTTTCAGAGATTATATGAATTGAGCTATTGTTATATAATAAACCCCAAAGAATCACCAAAGAATTTACTGTAATAAATATAATGTAGTCATCATATTCCCAGTCACTGGGACCTGGAAATGTAAAGGTGGACCCCAACACCTCTGAATTGATTCCATGTTATACCTTGCACTGTCTAGTCTGCCATTTTGGAGGCAGAAAGACGTGGGGAGCTCCATTACCTTAGACAATTTATAAAATCTCTGAACCTATTTCTTGACCTGCAATATTGTGGGTGATATCTACTCTAGAAGGACTGCAGTAAGGAAAAGCTACTGTGTAAAAGTGATAATTATATGGCAGGTATTCAGTAAGTTGTATTTACTACTTTTGTCATATTTTAAAAACATAATTCCATTCCTTATGGTTAGGAAATATGATGGTAGCTTTGAAATTTTGACTGCAACCAAATATTTGTACTGTGATAAACATATTTCATATTGTGACCAGTTTATACATACAATATATATCCTAGGAAACTGAAGTTTCACAGAAACACCCTTATATTACACACAATGCATGTTGTTATTTTTTACTCGCTGCTCTGTTTCTGTTTTAGGTTTTTAAATGCTGGAAATGACCCACTATATCAGTTTTGATATCCACTAATGGATCATCACCCAAAATTTTAATTACCGAGTTCTTAGTAAAAATGCATGTGAAATATTCTAAATATAATTATTAATGAATAATTTTATATCTTTTGTTAAACAGCAGATTGGATTACATTCTCACCAATGGTTAAAAGCCACACTGGAGTTGTCCTAGGATTCAGGCTAGTTATCTTTTTTGTTAGTAATTTGGACAGAAAATGCTCATATTTTGTGAGAGACAGACTACCTACTATTAGGTTATAGCACAACCTATTAAGTTATTACCTTTCAAAATGGCAAAATAGGTAAATGAGAATAGTAACCAAGATTTTTGAGAGTAAATACATAAGTACAAAAGAAAAGTAATGTCTGCAGATAAAATAAAAAGAAAGAAATTAGTTTGTACAAGTGAGAGGATTATGATTTAAGAGGGACTGTGGATCAAGGGAGTCAAACAGTGCTAATTTTAAAAGGTCCTATCTTTTATTTAGCATTGACCAGAAATGTACTTTAAATCCTACAGCTTGAAAAAAAACAACAACCTTGGAAAGGACACCAAAAATCACCCCTATATTTAAAAAAAGGGGAGGGAGGCAGAGGGAATCATAAAGTTAAAAAAAAAACTTCACATAGCAGATATTATATTGGCAGTATAAGAAACTATTCAGGAGATTTACTGGGAGTGGGGGGAGGCAGCAGTAACCATGCTTAATGCATTTCCACTTGGAGAAGTTCTACAATTAATAAAATAGGTGTGGAAGAGTTACTTTTTTCCTCCATACTATCCAAAGAGATTTTATTGGTGAAGTTCTCTTCGTAAAGGAGTTATTACAACAACTGAACATGACAAATGTTTCTGAAAAATTACTTCAGAATTAAATAAAGTATCAGGTAAACTGACTAAAGCCTGACCATGATTTCAGTTCAACACCTGGAGCAATGGGCCTGCCAGGGTGGACATTCAATAATTCTAACTTCCATGTCAAAGACCATTCTGCTTTTATCTCTCTGAAGTCCATGTGCATTTTACTTTTTTGAAATAACTACTGCAAGAAAATAGTCAAATGTTCATTAATCCACATACTCTATTACAATCAAATACTTTTAAAGATGCCATTTTAAACTCATATTTCAAAGAAGAGTCTCTAACTCCACAGGACAAATATATGTATTATTTTACCATCTTTTAGAAAAAGAATCTCATGTATTTTAAGAAGTGTAGGGAAGCAGACTTCCCAACGGATAGGGTGTTCATCTACCACATGGGAGGTCCGCAGTTCAAATCCCGGGTCGCCCTGACCCGTGTGGAGCTGGCCCATGCGCAGTGCTGATGCGTGCAAAGAATGCCCTGCCACACAGGGTGTCCCCCGTGTACGGGAGCCCCATGTGCAAGGAGTGTACTCCATAAGGAGAACCGCCCAGTACGAAAGAAAGTGCAGCCTGCCCAAGAATGGCGCCACATGGAGATCTGCCACAACAAGAAGACGCAACAAAAAGAAACACAGATTCCCGGTGCCACTGATAAGGATAGAAGCGATCGGAGAAGATCACACAGCGAATGGACACAGAGAAGACAACCAGGGGCAGGGGGCAGGGGGAAGGGGAGAGAAATAAATAAAAAATAAATAAATCTTAAAAAAAAAAAAGTGTATATATTATTTTTAAAAAGTTATTAGCATCAAGGGCTCATTATTGGACCATCCTTCCTTATTGGTCTTAGCCATTGCACTCAGAGGACTGTTACTGTTCCACTGGGGAATGCAACAGAGTTCCCCCTGCCAGGAACTCAGCACTCCCCCAGCCATCGTTCCCAACTGTAACCATTATGAAAATATCCAAACGTTTTTATATACCCCGCAAATATGCCCTGATATAAAGTATACTCTATTCTGAAATGGATTAAGACTATTATTTCTTGCCTTAATTTTCTATAATTTATGATTTCAAAGTTTAAAAAAGATAAAAATAAACAAGCTTATTTTCTCTAAATACAGTAATTCTATTTTCTATTATGCAATTATTTTACTTATTACTCTTAGATATTAAAACTGAGGAAAAACATCTCTATGGTTCAGTCCTCATAATAGGAATCATTTTGTGACAAGCTTTAAGTATAATTTAAATAAAAGGCTTTACTTTTTCTCAGAACTCAAAGCAGTGCTCTTAATTGGAACAATTTAGCCTTTAGAAGAATAATTTGGATTTCTGGCTTAATTTCATCATTTTAATATAATGCATAAATTCATATGGGATTTATTATTTAGCAGTGAGATATTGCATATTCTATAGGTTTTTCTGTTTAAGGTTCAATTTCTCCTAGAGTCATTTTGGAATTAAAACAGTAACAGTACCTGACTATAGGGATACTTTATAGCAACTGAAAAGCTCTTATAGTAGAAAGAATAATATATAGACCTGGGCTTTAGTCCCTGCTTCATTATTAAGTAGCTATAGTTACCTTGAACAAGTAATTAACTTTTTAGGGCCCCAAATTTCTCAACTATAAAGTGAGATCATGAGAATAAAGTTCCACCTTTCACTCTCTAAAATTCTATGGTTCTACTTCACATTAAATAAAATAAATAAATACAATATAAGTAATGTAGGGATCTGAACATAAAAATATGTGAAAAGCTCAGACTACTGTCTTAAAGCTCTTATCTATATTGATTAAAAAAAATTTATGATTCAAAGAACTATGCAAAGCAAACTAATTCATGCAAATTCAGATCTGCAAGACAGAGAAACAAGGAAGTAACTTATTTCAAAGAGATTCTTCAATCTTTAAACAATTTTAAGAAAGTTTATTATAATGAAATACATGCAAAACCACAAATTGCATGGAACTTTTTGTGAGTCAAAACAAAACTGATTCTCAAGTATCTGGACTGAATACTTTTATGTCAAAATCAAGAAACATTTCTAGCCTTAAAATGAAGACCTTCATCACAAAGAAAAAAGCCCTGCTTTAACCTCAGCCAATTTAATACTCAACTGCTTAAAAAGGATTGAGTTTATAATAAACTTGTACAGATTACTTATACAGTCACTATCAACCACTGTAATCAAATACTTAAGAGGAATGGAAAACAAAAACATACCAGTACTAAAGAGGCGAATCATACATTCATGAAGCCAAGGATGACTAGAATCAATAGCAAATGCCCTCTTTACTGATTGCAGCATCAAAAGAAACTTTTCTATAAAAAGAAAAAGATATTTTTATCATTTATTAAAATAAGATGTGCTCCTTTGGAAGGCTAAGGCCTTACGAATAGAAATACCTCAATTTAGAGTCAGTCACATCTGAACTGTAACAGATGGTTGAAGCGAACAATTTCCTCTAATAAGCAGCAATAGCTAATATTAAGACATTTTTAAATAAAATATAGAAAATTTAGATAGCATTCAGCAATAATGAACAAAGGGCATGTAAAACAAAAACACACAAAAAGAGTTTAAACCATTTCATTTCCTAACCTTCTTTATTTATAAAAATAACAGGATTTTCCCTCAACTTTAACTTCTTAGTGTATGCTTCCAATTATCTCCCTTCCTTCCTTTATTTTGTGACAGATGAAATGACTTCCCTTCTACCTCACTGCTCCTCTCCTGTCAATCCCTGGAAACTCTTCCTCCTCTAAAAGTGAGGTATCCACCAAGTTTATGTTTGTAGTCTTTTTTTTTTTAACCTCAATCATTTTCTAATCTCCCTCTAAACTGGCTCCCACCTTCATCACCCATCTTTCCCTGGCTTCAATAGTATTTCCTACAGTTGAATGGAAATTTGCATTTGAATACTCATTGCACTTCAAAGTCTCATCTATAACTCTACAATCTACATCACTGTTGAGCCTTCCATAATTTGGTACCATTCTCCAAGTATCCAAGTTCAAAACTCCAGATTCCTCTTCCCTTGCCCTTGACACTCAGTAAAGCTAAAAATACTGCCACGATCTTTACCATTACCCATTTCTCACTATTACAGTGGTTTCTAAACTCTCTGGCCCCTCAGAAATTGGTACATATAGAAACCAAATGAACAGAACTTCCCCAATTAAAGCGGAGCATTTTTATGTATATATTGGGGTTCCACTTAAGGATATTTTTAAGGGTGGGAGTTTAACTGTTATAAGAGAAGTCTGAGAATTACTTGACTATTTATTAAACTTTCCCAAATTATAACATAATCATTGTTGAAAACAGAAACTCTTTCAACTACTCAAAATTCCATCAAGAGACAATCTGTTACCTTTTACTGTATTTGTTTCCAAGTCATTTTTCTATTCACACACACATTAAGTATAATAACAAAAATTAAAATAGATAGCTTTGTACCCTATTTTGAAACAATTTTAAAAGCAAACTTTCTCCAACATTATTTTTGATAAACAGTTTTTTAACAGGTATTCTACAAAGAGATGTATCATTTTATTTAATCTACTTAAATAGGACACTGACACTGTTTCATGCAAAACATTTGATACTAACCAGTTTCTCCTCCTTTCAAAATGCATTGCTTTAGTGACTGGTATATTTTTGAAAGAACTGCTTGGATGACATCAATTCAAAACTGTAAAATCGCTTACTATCTACTATATATAAAACTTGGCAAACAAGATTCTTCATATACCTTTATCTGGCTCCAGGCAATATGAACAACCTTAGCATTATAAATATGCCCTTGTGTTTTCTTAACTGATGTTATCCCCCCACAACCCCAATGTATCTTTTTCTTTAGAAATTGGATCCACCCTTGAAGATCCAACTCAAAGACCAAGTCTCCATAAATAACAATAACATAAAATTTATTTAACGCTTGCCATGTTCTAGACACTGTTCTAAACTCTAATTAATTTTATCCACACAATCATCAGCTCCTAAGACAACCACTTACATAGTAATTACCATATTTGACCTTAAATTCTAGTAGATTTAATGTCCTTGAAGAGGTAATTTTATTTTTGTACTTTTCCATGACGTTTTGTACATAGCAAGCATTTTCTGTCAGGAAGCTGCACTGGCATTTGCCCAAAAAAATCCTACATGTGAGGTATCAGAGTTGGCTGCCCATCTCTGGAAACATAATGTGCAATTTTATCAGAGCTACTATGTCTTAATTGCCTACCTTTCCTAAAGTAAATCTCAAAGGCAAAAAGATGAGTTTCTATCTTGTTCTTCACCAAGTTCTTCAATGGTGTTAAAAATTTAATAGCTTCTTCCAATGGAGTTTCAACCTAACAAAAATAAAAGATATTACACAAATGGAAACATTATTTGTGGGAAGTGTGATTTTACTCTTCCTATGAAAAACCCCTTACCGGTAACCCAGAAGGTACACGGTCAAGTTTTAACCTTGCATAATCTAAAGGAAGGGTATTTTGAACTCTGGAACCCTTCACTAGAACCAGAGAGATCACATAACCATGGAGAGAAACTGTTCAACAAGTAAGAAGAACATAAAATAGAATCAGGTGAAGGAACACAATAATGGAAACTGGTACAATGACAAAGGAAAACAGAAAAGGGATGTGAAATAGGATGGGGGGGATAAGAAGGAACAATGCATGAATGATCTTTAGAAACTGAAAGAAAAAAGAGTGTAATGAAGCTGTACAAAATAGTACAATATTCACTCTGTCTAGCTCTGTTCTACAAACTCTGTAAGTACTCCTATTTAAATATATACTCAAGAAGACATTTGAAAAAATATAAATGTACAGAACTCTGTGCCTATCACCCTTTATAAATTGTATAAATGTCATTAATTATAGATATGTAGTCATTACTGAGCAGGTGAAATGTTTACTATATAATCATGCTATTGTTATATTCCTGGACTAAGTATTGAGACAGAGCTGTTCTCAGTAGACTAGGGGGGCAGAGGAAGGAAGAGGACCAACACTATATTTATTATTTGAAGGGTAATGAACATCTGGAGCCTTCTTTCATCCTAGAGGCAATAACAATTTACCTACAATGGAATTTGGATTTTTCATGCCTGCCCAACAGTATAGTAGCTGTGCTTTCATCAACAGAGCTTTTGGCCAAGGAAATTATTTTTCAGTATTAAAGTTAAGCAATGAAATGATGCCTATGGTATTCACCTTGTCCTATTGTGTATTATCTCTGGGATTCATCTTGTCCTACGTAGTGTGTAAGCTACTAGCCTTATAGAACAATAAAATAATCTATTAAAAATCCAGCTACAGTATCAGAGTGTGTTATTTTCAAGGAAACATACTCTACATCAGAAAAAATGTAAGCCATCGTCACTCTAATAGACATAGATTTAGGAACCAAGAAATAGAGAAGAAAGGGACCTCAAAAGTACAAATTCTTACACATTTCTAAATGTTTGGCTTCTTATTCCCATGACTCTGTGTTCTACTGAATTGGAACCTGTGATATATAGGATTAATGTTTCTACTAGGGACAGGCAGACATCTGAAACTGAAATTACCATACAGCTATATTAAGCTCTTCATAGGGTTGAGGATTGAAATGAAGGTCGCTGTACTAACAAAGTCAGGTAACTACCACAGATATATGTCAGGGAGTGGACGTGGCTCAAGTGGTTGAGCTCCCACCTCCCACATGAGAGGTCCGGGGTTTGGTTCCCAGTGCTTCCTGGAGGAGCAAACGTGAACAACAAGCAAAACAGACGGGAAAGCCAACTCAAGGAAGCTCCCACATACAAGGTCCTAGATTCAATCTCCAGCCCACAGTACCTCAAAAAAAAAAAAAAAAAAAAAAAAAGAATATATATTTACTATTTCAAAATGGAGAAAGCAAGGATTATAGTGAAGCTGAATCAATACAAGCATAATTATACTTACTGAGACCAAGTATTTGAACTTGGAGAGAGAAAACACAGAAATTAATTCTGTCATTAATTTGGATAAGTGAGACATGTCCCTGAAAGAAGATCTGTGTCTGCTCCTACATGTAGTCTTAGTTTCTGTGTACCTCTCATAGCTAAGACTTTGTCAGGCTAAATCTAAGTATACATACATGACCCACAATGTAAACTGACTACATTCTACATTTACATACGTAGAATGCAGTACAGGGTTGTACATACAAAAATGGAAACAGTAATATTGCATCTTCTCAGGGTTTGCTGAGGCACTAAAATCAGTGCTTAAGGCAAATTTAAAAAAAATTGTCAAAACTAACATTGAAAATCTCTTACATTATAAAGATGGATATTGTAAATTATAAATCTATCTACATAAAGTGTTAGCATTGTGTATATGAAAACCATACCTTTAAACACCAAAATCACAATTATTGTAGCAAGATGTTCACACTACAAGAGGCATATAAGAACTGAGATGGACTAAGCAAATGGCTTTCATACCTCCTATTACCTCATTCTCAGTTGGGGTCATATGTTCACTGAGTGGAATACTGGATGGAACTGACAGCATAATGCATATTCTTCTTTGTCTCTCTTCAAAACAAAATTACATTCAGTCATGAAGAGTTGAATTTACCTGAGTTAAATGCATGTAATAGTGGGACTGCACTGTGCTTGATGGGTATTTAAGACATATACAAGGGCAGTTCTGATTACATGCAATTTATAAACTGAACTAAAATCTAATCCCCATATTAAGATATGATTTTTAGAATCAGTATAGCAACAAAAGCTGGAAACTACTATAATCCTATACAGGCAAAACTGCTAAAAGTACTCATAGACCTTGGTAAGGAAGATGTGTGTGCACAACCAGAAATCGAAAATAAAAGCAAAAAACATTTCATTTGAGATGTTTGCTGGCTGAAGGTAAGAAGGAACATGGAATGAGTAGTGCATGAGGGAACTCATAAATACCAACTACTGCCTCATGACAAGTTGCAGAAACAAGTGATATAACCTCCACAAAGATCGCAAATTTATGTTCAATTAACCGCAGACTACTCACTAACTAGACTCTTTCCCATTTCCCTTTTCTCCTTCTTCATTGGAATTACTGCTACTTTAGTAATTGTTTTGATTTTCCTCATTATTTTATATTCATTATCCTGAACTAGTGACACTAAATTTGACACATGCAAGAATGCTGAGATATAGGACCACAAAAAAGCATCAAGAGATGGTAAATTCAGATTTGGCAGGCAGCTTTTAAAAGAGCCTACAATATGCCACCACCGGTTATGATGACTTGGTGTAATTCAGAATTACCACCACACTGGAGATATGGGTAAGTGTGGATGCTATTCGATAGGGAAATCTTGGAGGCAGTTAGCCTAGAAAGACAAGGGTGTGAATAGTATATATTTAATGAATCCGAGTGACTTCCACTATGACCCTTCCAAATAAAGCCATCAGAAGCACCTTCTGTAACCATTATCTTATTGGGAGATCCTACAACCCTAGCTACAAAGGATTTGACCACAGCCTGACATCTGACCCAAAGGCTATCATTATAGGCTGGACAAAAGGAAAACCAACAGTCTTTAAGGAGGTCTGGTTTAAGATTTCTGCTCTGTATTAAGGTAGTGACTACATAATCCAAACAGATTCACTTGTTAAGGGCAATAATTCAACACATGAAGCATTCCAAAGAAAAAAGTCATTAAGGAAAGTCATAAGATATAAATTAAGTAGAAAAAAGTGATTATAGCAGATAGTCAGTGACAATGGCACAAGTAGTGCCAGCAGTAGTAAAAGTGGCAATTAAGAAAACTAAGGCACAAAGACAGAAAGCCCTGACACTCTTATGTCCTGAATGGCTTTGTAATTCTTCCCCAAAACTGAAAGGTCAATTTTTGGGCTTCTTTGTGTCCCTGTGTATTCTTCTACTATACCTCCAACACTAAAAAGGTAGTTAGTTATCTTTGTTCCTAGGGGGTATATAATTATTTATGAAAAGGTGAATACACTTTTCTGAAATCAAAATTAGAGTTCTCTCCATTTCTTACAGCAATACTGCTCTATCTATGAGATGTTACTATCCACCTGCTCTAGTATAATTTAAGAAATATCTTCCAACCCAATTTGATTGGTATTATAATTTTCCTCAGTAGTAAAGCAGTCAAGCAAATGATTTTAAATATTTAGTTATGAGTGAGGTAAAAATTGAACTCTAGGGCCATGTGCCTACATTGATTTAACATAATAAATTCTGAAGTTATTTTCAGATTGAGTAAGGAGAATGTGAAGGGTCAGAAAAAAGCATACATACGTATGTTACTAATCAAAATTGTTCATGTGACAACGAATACCTTGTTTTCAGCTAAACGTTAATAACGGCAGATCAGATTTTGGTTTAGAAAACATTTAAGATCTTTTAAGGTATTAGGTTCAAATGGGAAAGTACAGTAAAGAAACACTAAACTGAAAACACAGTTAAGGGATACACAGTGTCCTCAGTTTATAACAAGATCAATTTAGCCAAAGTATAAAAACTTGCATGTTATTTCTTATAACTGAAACTACATGCTTTGCATATATATTTTCTCTAGTCCTCAGGTGTCTGTCTACTAGAGATTATTAGTCACATTTTTATACATAGGGAAACCATGAGAGGTTAGACAAAGTATCCAAGGTCAAGCAACTAAAGTACAGAGCTGAGATCTAGATTCAAATCAGAATGATTAAAAAGTTAAAACTTTTCCCACTGTACCACACTAGATTATTCTGATCCAGAATCATTATTTCAAGATTTAAAACTCAAATATGAACAGAAAATAAAATATTAAAGAAAGAAAGAACATTAAAATAAAAATAATTTTTGACTCTAAAATCTGTAATAAAATTGATAGAATGACAGTATAAAAATAATAGCTGGTCACAAAATCTCATTCAGTTGTGCTAAACATTATTATTAAGTACCTTAGCCAGTTTCTCAGGTATAAGTTCCTCTTTTGGACCTCCAATTTCCTCATCATCGTCATCCTTCTTCTTTTTCTGATTTCTCTGTTGTTTTTCTTTTTCTGCATTTTTTTTCTCTTCTTCTATCTGGGCTTTCTTTTGAGCTCTTCTTTGTTTATTACGTAGTTTCTTTAGCTCTTTGTCAGACATGTTTGCTGTAGGCAGGGTTAATTAAACGAAATTATAAGGTTAATGAGATTAGTAATGATCAATTACTATTATTAATATTATTATAAAAGCATCCATAAAAATATTTCACATTATGCCTATACATTGAAACTATGTGTATCTAACCTTTTAATGGTTCCACATTAGAGAGAGATCAAAGTAATCAGGTGGTGTATGTATGTAAACATGCATTCATGACAAAGCATAAGAGTTCCTTCAGCGGTATCAAACTACTTATAATTCCATGAATATAAAAAGCTGTTTCACATCGCTTTGACTTTGGACTTCCCTCATTTATGCCTTAATCGGCTCAGTTATTCATTCTCTTTCTGCTGCCACTATGCCTTCTATATTTTGCTTAATACTTTGTTTATACACCTGTCTTTCTTGTTAAGACTGTGAGCTCCCTGATGGAAGAGACCTTATCTTGCTCATCCCTGGACTGCATGTACAGAAAACATGCAAATATTTGTTGAAGGAATAAATGATGAACCATATGGCATGGGTTCTTAACCAGGGGAAGATTTCAGAGGGTCCAAGGGCTTGAACTGAAAAAAATCAGCTTCTTATCTTTCTCTGACTTCTAATTGAAATCTAGCATTTCATTCACTTATCAATGTACACAATTTAAAAATTATAGTACTCATTTCACCTGACTGGCAAAGGGGTCCATGGAACAAAAAAGGAAGAACCCTTGCTTTAAAGCAATGAGTGAATGACAACAAATGCTATTTAAACCACTCTTTTTAAGACAAATTAGTTTTGTGACTTCATTGAAAGCACATGATTGTTCTCACTGTCGACTGTACTTAGGAGGTAACTTTCTAAGAAAAGAATATGGTATAAGTGAAAGTGTGTGGCATCCAGACTAGGACATAAAAACACTCAGGATTCCTCCTTGCTTTTCTTAGATCACTCTCTCAGAGGAAACCAGTTGCAATGTTGTGAAGAAACCCAAGCAACACTATGAAAAGGTCTGTGACAAAGAACTGAGGCTTCAAGTCATGAGAGTGAACCATTTTGAAAGATGTCCTGCCTGACATCTTGACTCATGAAAGATCCTAAGCCTTCAAAATCATACAGTTAAGCCACTTCTGAATACCTGGCCCAAAGAAACTGTGAGATAATAAATGCTTGTTATTTAAAACTGCTAATTTTTAAATAATTTGTTATGCATCAATAGATAATGCAGATTTTAGTTCCTGGAAGTAGGGGCATTGCTGTGTAACAAAAACCCTGCAATGTCAGTCTTTGGAATTACCAGCAAAGATGGAGAAACTTTGAGAGCTTTAGCAAAACCCTGAAGAGCCTTAGACTATTAATAGAAATCTAGACTTTGAGAAACCTGTAGGTGAGGACACCTAGGGAAGTAAAGAACATGTTATTGTCACATAATGGCAGAAGGTTTAACAACACTGTTACAAAGATCAAATCCAAGGTGTTACCAGGAAAAATATCAAGAGGAAAACAGAGGGTTTGTCTTTAACATCTTTTAAGACCCAGACCTCAGAAAGGTGGTGCTGAGAGTAGCAGTCAGACAAAAGGCCCTCTAAAAATATTAAGGGTGTATGGCTCACATGAACCAATAGAACTTTCAAGAAACTTAAGGGTGATGTCCACTCAGCAAAAACTCAAGGTAGACAAAGATATTTATGCATGTGAAGTCCAAAAAAATTCACAAAAGACCCACAATGTATTTAAGAGAATTAAATGTGAAAACACACTGTCAATTCGGATGGAAAGGAACGAATAGAGAAATTATAAAATGAGGTCTTTATCAGGGGTTGGAGTTGCCCTGGGTGGTGCTGCAGGGACAGTTACCGGACATTGTATGTCCTCCCATGGCCCACTGGGTGGACTGTGGGAGAGGTGTGGGCTATGGTGTGGAGCACTGACCATGAGGTGCAAGTGGTGCTCAGAGATGTATTCACCAAATGCAATGAATGTCTCATGATGATGGAGTAGGTTGTTATGGGGGGGGTAGTGGGGTGAGAGGAGTGGGGAAGTATATGGGGACCTCATGTTTTTTTTCATGTAACATAAAAAAAATAATAAAGACAAAGAAAAAAAATAAAATGAGGTCTTTAGATATTGAAAATTTTACTGGCAGGAAGTAGGATGGCTAGCTGCCATGGCTTGAGGAACCCAAGAACCCTACAGAAAGATGCACAAGAAGAGGAACAAGGCCTCCTGCCAAAAGCAACGTCAGTGAGTCATTTGGAAACTGGATCCTCTAGCCCTAGGCAACAATTTCATACACCTTCATAAAAGAGCCTGAGCCAGAACTACCCTGGCACAATGTTTCTGAATTCCTGATATTCAGAAGCTATGTCCGTAAGTCATTTGAAAACTGGATCCTTTAGCCCTAGGCAACACCGTAACAACACCTTCATAATAGAGCCAGAACTACCCAGGCTCAGTGCTTCTGAATTCCTGATATTCAGAAGCTATTGTTTTAAGCTTCTAAGTTTTGGGGGTAATTTATTATGTAGCAATACAACCATCAACAAGAAACCTGTTTTTTCTTTTTCCTGGTAAAGAATCCCTTAATAAGGAAAAAGGAAATTCCAAACTGGGACCAAAAATTACATTCTAAAAACATGAGGCTATGGATGAGTGGCAACATAACTATTCTTTCAACGATTTTTTAAAAAACTGCTATCCTTGTTACATGGTAGATACAATCTATATATTATTTAATATTCTCAACTACTCCATGGGTTAGAGGTACTCTAACTTGACGTATCAGAAAACAGAGGTTTCATAGGAAAAATAACCATTCAGGATGATAGTAAAGGGCAGAACAAATACTTAAATCTACTTTACAGTCTCCAAAGCCCAGGCTCTTTCCACTATGTAAACCAGGTGTCAGCAAATTTTTTCTGTATTTTTTTTTAATTATTTATTTTTTTAAAAATTACATTATGAAAAATATGAGGTCCCATTCAACCCCACCGCCCCCGTCCCCCACTCCCCCCACAGCAACACTCTCTCCCATCATCATGACACATCCATTGCACCTGGTAAGTTCATCTCTGAGCATCACTGGACCCCACAGTCAATGGTCCACATCATAGCCCAGACTCTCTCACGTTCCATCCAGTGGGCCCTGGGGGGATCTATAATGTCCCGTAATTGTCCGTGAAGCACTATCCAGGACAACTCCACGTCCCGAAAACGCCTCCACATCTCATCTCTTCCTCCCGTTCCCCACACCCAGCAGCCACCATGGCTACCGTTCCCACACCCACATTGTAAGACATACTGTCTCTGTTTCAGTTACTTAACTCTGCTGTTCTAGCTTAAAAGTAGCTGGATATATATAAAAGAATGGGTTGTGGCTATGCTTTAATAAAATTTTACTTACCAAAACAAACACAGCATGGATTTGGCCAATGTGTGATTTGCAGCCCCTATATTATATTACCTAATCCTTAAAAGGTCTAATGTCAGTTCACGACACCAGAGATGCCATGCACAAATATACTATTTCACTTAATTTAGCAGCAATAATCTGGATAAGTGCTATAATTCTCAACTTTAAATGTATTAGCAATTATTAAATCAGCATAGAGACTCAAGAATTTTAGATGAAAAGGAACCAAAGGAAATTCTACCTTGTTAGAAGGTAATATTGCACTAAAAAAATACTTCCAGGAAGTAGAGTAGGAAACTCCTTGCACAAAAACAATTAAACAGGCAGGAACTGTCTGAAACAACTATTTTGAAACTCCAAATATCAGAACACTATACAACATCCAGGGAAGAGCAGGAGGAAGAGGCTGATAAATTACAATAAAGAACTAAAATTGTTCTCTCTTCATCATGGCTACCAGTGCCCATTCCTCACTAAACAAAGAATTGCCATATGATCAGGCAATCCTGCTACTAGGAATATATTCAGAAGAACTGAAAGCAAGGATGTGAACAGATATTTACACACTGATGTTCACAGCAGCAATAGTCACAATTGCTAAAATATGGAACCAGCCCAAGTGTCCATCACCGATGAATGGCTAAACAAAAAGTGGTATATACAAACAATGGAATACTATTCGGTCGTAAGAAGAAATGAAATCAGGAAGCATCTGACAACATGGATAATCCTTGAGGATACTATGTTGAGTGAAATAAGCCAGGCACAAAAAGGACAAATATTCTATGGTCTCACTAATATTAACTAAATACGATGAGTAAAGACACTGAGGTAAACTCTACAGAGTACAGGTTACTAGAAAACAGAATGTGGGTTGAGAATGGGAGCTGATGCTCAATGGATGTACAGTTTTTAATTAAGTTTATTGTAAAAGTGTGGAAATGAACAGAGCTGTTGTTAACACATTATAGTTAGTGTAACTAACAAGGCTGGTTTATAAATGAGATTATGACTGACAGGGGTAGTCTGTGGACATAAATGTCAACTGAAAGGAAACTAATAAGAATCTAGGAAGTACAACAGTGATTTTGGTGGTGGATGAAGACTGTGGTTAATAGTATGAATGTAAGAAAGTTATTCTTTTACAAAGTACTAAGTATATGGTGATACATGGGAAAATTACAGTAATGTAACTTATGGACAAGAGTTAACAGTAATATTGTAGTATTTTTGCAGCAGCAGCAAAGAAAATGTATCAATTCTAAGAGAAAACTACAGGAGGGAATAAGGCGATATGGTACTTTTCCTTTTGGAATAATGAAAACATTCTAAAATTGACTAAGGTGATGACAGCACAACTCTGTGATGAAAAGGAGAGCCACCCACTGTACGCTATGGATGGACTGTACAAAACATAGGGCTGTATAACACAGGGAATCCAGTGGTGGAAGTTGGACTGTGGTTAACAAGAGAAATATAAGACCATTCTCTCAGGAACTATAATAAATATATAATACGAACACAGGGTGTTAATAATGAGCTGGGTTCAGGGAAAAATACACCAATTGTAAGATATGGGCTACAGTTAGTAGTAATATTTTGATGATGCTCTTTCATTGTGTGTAACAAATGTTTCACAACAATGAAAGGTGGTAGTGGTGGGGTGATGTATTGGAGCTCTGTATGACAATACGCTTGTTAAAGTTCACAACTTTTACTATAGACTGTTTATAAGTATTGTAGCAGTTTGATATGATTATGAATTCCAAAAACAGATACTGGATCATATTTGTAATCAGGTCTGTACCTGGGCATGACTAAATTATGAGTAGGGCTTTGATTGGGCCATGTCATTTAGGGTGTTGAGTCCCCTCTCCTTGGTGGGGGGGAGGGCAACTCACAGATAAAAGGCATGACAAAGGACAGAACTGAGGGTTTTTTGATGCTGGAGTTTGATGCTGAAGCCTTAAGCTGGAGCCCTGGGAAGTAAGCTCACAAAGGAAAGAGAAGCCATGCCCAGGAAGAAGCAATCCCTGGGAAGAGAGGAACCTTGAAACCAGAGAGAAGCAAGACCCTGGAAGGGAGGAACTCAGGAAGCCTGAACCCTCACAGATGTCGGCAGTCATCTTGCTCTAACACGTGGAAATAAGCTTTAGTGAGAGAAGTAACTTACAGTTTGTGGCCTGGTATCTGTAAGCTCCTACTCCAAATAAATACCCTTTATAAAAACCAACCCATTTCTGGTATTTTGCATCAGCACCCCTTTGGCTGACTAATACAAGTATGTTCATGTATAAAAATGTATTTCAATAAAATTTAATTAAAAAGAAAATGGGAAAAAGATATGAACAGGCAAATCACATAAGAAACCCAAATGCACCATGTGCAAATATTCCACTATTAAAAATTTGGGAAATATAAATTATAGATATTTTGTCCAGAATAGCAAAAATGTAAAAGAACAATAATTTTCAGTGTTAGCAATAATGTGAAACAAGATAATCTCAATACAGTGTTGGTGGTAATAAAACTGATGAACCATTTATGGAAGGCAATTTGACACTATTTCAAATTCTCATACCCTTTGATCCAACAATTTTTATATCTAGCAGTCCCATTTACAGGCTAAAAAGAAAAAAGAAAAAAAAAACGATAAGTAATTACCCTGAAATGTATGTGTATAACATATGTAAACATAAAAGTCTCAAAATTACAACTATGTATAAAGGGAATTGGAAAAATAAGCATTGGAGCTTTCACAGTGACTACCTTTGGTAAGGTAGAGGAGAGGGAAAAGAGAGTAAAAGGATTTGCATACTTGCTAGGTATATTTCAACTTTATATAATTAGAGTTAATTATGTATTATTTTGATAATTTGAAGAGTAGGAAGAGATGGAGGAGGTGGAGGAGGAGGGAGAGGGAGGGAGAAAGGGAGGAAGAATGGACAGAAGGGTAAAACAAAAGAAGCAATTTAACTGTAATTCTGCAGATTCTTCTTATTGATAGCTTCTTCCTAGTTGAAGAAGCACCAGTAGACAAATACATTCGAGTCAAATCTGTGCAAATGTTTCAACATGTTACCTTTAGACAGTTCTAATCTGCCCTTAGGAAACTGGAAATAAAAATTAATGACAAATTAACAAAAGGATCCAAACGATCTAAAGGGGGAAGAAGGCTATCGACTAAAGTAATCAATCATAACATTCACAGAAAAGGAATAAACTTACAATAAAAAATTATGGCACTTTTTATATCCCTACTTCTATAATATTTTTGCCATGAATAAGTCAGAAAATATTTGGATATATAGTAACTTTATATCCAGGACTCTAAATCAGTTTCATCCTGAGATATTTTTCCAATCATCTTGGGAGACCTGTCCTTAGTCACCCTGACATACTGCTATAAAAAAATGGTACATTAAAAAAGGGTAAAAAAAAAAAAGGGTCAAATGATAAGCCACTGGGCAGTTTTCATAGTTTAATTCCATGCTGGTTTTTAATGTTCAGGTACTAGTCACAAAATATTCCCCTTAGTTAATCATAAATTACAACTAAAAATAGGAATAACTAGATATGTTAGCAGATGTATACTAATGTAGTGTTTCAACACAATTTATGGACTTAAAGCAGAATGTGCCTCATTAAGCAGTTAGCAATTTATGGTACTTGGTAGGCCAGATAATAAATGTAAAACTCATGAAACTCAAAATTCTTAAATGCTAAAAATTTACAAATAAAATTCTTGTTTAGTTTATAATGAAAGTGAAAAAGCAAGCAGTATATTTCTTTTGTTGCTTAAGAGAAATTCACAAAGTAAGCATTTTCTAATCATGAAAACACCTTACCAAAATGAAAAAGCTCAGGAAAAGTTATATTGTATAAAAATATAAATATACATACATGCACCAGAGCAAACAAGAAATCTTTGAATACTTTACCAGTATCAGCCTCATGTTCCTTATTCTCATCTGTGAGGGGGTTGTCATGAAGCTTCAAGTAGATCTCTATAGCAATTCTTGCTGCCTTGAAGTAAAATGGATGTTGTCGAAGTACATCTTCTAGTTTTAATAAGTCCACATAAGATCTAAGGGTAATCTTCCTCATACAGTATGTATGAAAGTCAAACTGGTCGTCAGTGATTTCTATAAAATGCTAACAAAATTATCTTTTTTATTATTATACTGAACTATACAAATGTAAAAAAACAATATACAAATAAAAGCCTTGAAATTACTCATTTTCTTGGCATAAAAAATTAGTAAAATAAAAAATATTCAAATTACAATCATTCAATATAAATACTTTGCATACCAAATAAGCAAATACAGTTTGGCCACCACCTAGCACAGGATATGGTATACAGCCAGCAGCTGTTTGTTTGAATGAAAAGAAGCACAATTTTTAAAACAACACAAGCAATTTATTGTTTTCTTAATCATACTTAAAGCTATTATGACAAACCAAATATAACTTATTAGTACATACAATGAAGCAGTACAGATGAACACATTTAACATTCAATTTTTCTATTTACAACTATTCTCAAACTATTATAATATATAGTATTTGGCAATTTTTTGGAGGCACAAATCTGAACCCTATGTACTGCCGGTACATGGAAGAGAAATCAATTAGCAAGAAAATGAACCAATCAGCAACTTTTCACATTTTGACTAAGTTCTGTGTGGTGGGTCTCTATTTGATAACATTACAAATATGAAATTACATAAATTGTGTTTATCTGTGAAAAATGCAGAAAAAGGAACATCAACTAACTACCAGTGACAGAAATGAAGCAAAAGAGGACTAAGAAAACAATGATTTAATCAGAAAATGAGAGATTACATATTATAGAAACATTATCAAAAAGACTTCAAAGTTTATAAATATCAAGTGTATATGGAATCACCAATTAACAAAGAGGCTTCTAGGATTACTTAATGAGCTTTATACTATACTGAAGAAGCATCATCAATTTAAAGAAAGGTTCAAAAATCAATAAAAAGAGCAAAGACACAATTTCCATAAAGTGTTTAAGATGAATTTTTGCAGGTAGAATAACAAGAGGAAGTCTGGAAAAAATACAGTCTATAATATTTCCATCATAAAAATTGGAGGAAAAAACACTGATTTTAAAAACCATCGACTGTAAAGTATAAGAAGGAGAGAAAAATCTGTACGATTTGCCTAAAATCTTCATGTGACAACAGAATAAAACAAGAAACTTATATATATGTATAAGGTACTTACTCTCTCAATTTCATGACATTTCTTAAGTGCTTCACCAAATTTATTCATTGCCTTATAAGCTTGGGCACATTCTGTCTGGAACCACATGCACTGCATTTCATTTAAGTTCTCTACCGCTGATGTTCCTTCCTATATGAAAATCACATATATTAAAGTCCATTTCTTACCAAATACACTGTTCAATCACAGGATTTAAGAAGGAAAAGACAATCAACTGATTTGGAACGATTATGAATTTGAATTCTTTCAAAATATTTTTTAAATTTTTTAAGCATTCTTAGAGTAAGAGCACAGAGGTTAATATGTGGAAGAAACTGAAATTATATTTCTAACCACTAAGACATATATGTATTTTGCAAAGGATTAAATAAAAGATCTACAAAGTGGGAGATTGGTATCAACGTTAAGTAAAAGAACACTAGCACATAGCAGATCTTCAATAAATATTAGTTCCCTTAACCCTAAAAAATTCATGTGAACATACAATATAAAGCAGTTTAAAAATCCACTGTATAGCCAACTAAAAATAAAATCTTTTATGTGAAAATTGACTTCAGTTTTTTCCTGACATAGTGAGGTAATTAAAATCCTTACTATTTTGATATTAAAATTAGTAAAAAAAATTTTTTTTATGAACTGGCATATCCTATTTATTGAAAACTAAGAGCACTAGCTGTACAAACCCTTGTGAACTTTGAGCACATTTCTTCAGCTTCTTTAATCAGATTAGCTTTTAGCATATATTTTGCACATTTGGAGTTGATAAATCTGTCCGCTGTGTCCAAGGCCTGGGCCTCATCCATCCACCTTGCAGCTTCTTTAATATTTCCAGCATGCTTACAGAGTACAAAAACAAAATAAATTAGTAAGTATGCCAGTCTTACTGTGCAGGTAATTAGCTATCTTCTGACAAATAAGTAAAAACAAAGGTATTCTTCTGATTCTTACGATGATAATATAGATGAAAACATTTTACCATATGACTCCTTTCTGGTAACCTAGAATGCAGGTCTCTTGAAGTAAAGACTTGTTTTAACATTTTACTTACTGCTATATCCCCGTTGTGAAGAAGAGTGCCTGGCATTTAGTAAATATTCAAATATTATTTTTGAACCAAAGAATAAATAATAATAATAATCTTTAAATAAGTCAGAACATAGCGCAATACAAAAGTCATAATAGGCAAATAAATGGCCAAATTTCTACTCTAATAAACCATGAAAACATTATTAAGAATACCAGGGGATGTTCCCCAAATGCTCCTTATTCTATTTTACCTAACTAGTGAAATCACTAACAATTCAGCAAAGCTAAAAACTGATAACCCCTGACTTTGGAAGGTGCTTTTAAAATATTAATTTCATTATTTTGTTGGCAAATAATTTATTGGATTACAACTACTCTTAAGAATTTAGCTTACAAAATTTTATTTTTCTTAAGAAAGTGAAAAGCCAATTTTATCTTTAAATGATGCCAGAACACATAATTGGGGATTCCCAAGCAGGGCCCTGGGGTTGAGGAGCAAAAAAGATCATAATATATAGAATTCATAGTATAATCATAATGGTGTCATTTCATTAACATAATTCATATTTATGTTTACTATTCCACGATTTTTTAACCATGTCATTTTTCTTACATTTAGAATCTATAACACAGGAAAAATTTACAAATCTCACTGCCTTGTAACAAAAAGTGAGGAAGAGATTTTTACCTTATAGATTTTAGCTTTCACAAGGAAAAGTTCTATCAACGTAGGTGTACTTTCAATAGCAGTATTTATGTATTCCAGAGCAATAGATGGCTGACCAATTTTGTCATAATGTTGTGCCAAGTAGTACTGTACCCAAAGTAATGTAGTTGGTGGTTCTTCCTTTCCATCATCTTAAAAAAGGAAAAAAGGGAGAGGGAAGAAACCAAGATTAGGCATTACATACACTAAAAGTAATCCCGGGAAATGGACTTTGGCCCAGTGGTTAGGGCGTCCGTCTACCATATGGGAGGTCCGCGGTTCAAACCCCGGGCCTCCTTGACCTGTGTGGAGCTGGCCATGCGCAGTGCTGATGCGCGCAAGGAGTGCCGTGCCACCCAAGGGTGTCCCCCGCGTGGGGGAGCCCCATGCGCAAGGAGTGCGCCCGTGAGGAAAGCCGCCCAGCGTGAAAAGAAAGTGCAGCCTGCCCAGGAATGACGCCGCCCACACTTCCCGTGCTGCTGACGACAACAGAAGCGGACAAAGAAACAAGACGCAGCAAATAGACACCAAGAACAGACAACCAGGGGAGGGGGGGAAATTAAATAAATAAATAAATCTTTAAAAAAAAAAAAAAAGTAATCCCCTCCTAGGGAAGCAACTTGGCCCAATGGATAGGGCGTCTGCCTACCACATGGGAGGTCTGAGGTTCAAACATTGGGCCTCCTTGACCCATGTGGAGCTGGCCCATGCGCAGCACTAATGTGCACAAGGAGTGCTGTGTCATGCAGGGGTGTCCCCCGTGTAGGGGAGACCCACGCGCAAGGAGTGCACCCCGGAAGGAGAGCTGCCCAGCGCAAAAGAAAGTGCAGCCTACCCAAGAATGGGGCCGCACACACGGAGAGGTGACACAGCAGGATGACGCAACAAAAAGAAACACATATTCCCAGTACCGCTGATAAGGATAGAAGCGGTCAGAGAAGAACACACAGCGAATGGACACAGAGAGCAGACAACTGGGGGGGGGGATGCTGAGAAATAATCCACTCCTCAGAATGGTCCTTATCATTATTAATAAGGTAAAATAGTTTGAACTATATTATTTATGTATCTGACTATAAAACTACCCTAAGAATATAAGCTCTTTGGAAGAGATCATGTTTTTACCTCTGTATCTTTAATAGCCCCTAGCAAAATGCCTTGCATATACTAAGAACTTTATAATAAATATGGAAGACAAATGAAATCAAAGACACAACTAATTATCTAAAAAAGAAAAATAAAAGAGGTGCCACAAAACGAACTGTACTAATACTATGAGAACGTATTAATCAGACTTCTCCTTATGAGGAGGGAAAAAAAGAAAAGAATCCGAAAGAATTTTTATCATTAATGTAAGGTTTAGGAAAACAAAAAAACCCAACCCCAACTGCTTAATTGGGTTTCTAGCATACCTGTGATTTGGTTATTTTGAGTTTGGGTAATTATAATCATCTAATTATTTAAATATTTTGCTGGAGTATGCAAAGATGCATAATTAAGGTCGAATAAAACTTATACCCTCAAAAACCATATAAATAAAAATGCTTATTCTATATTTTAGTTCATGGCTTACTTTTAATATACTCATAAGAAAATGTGTAACTTAAATATACAACTAACACATTAAAAATGGGTTTTAAAAAAAAATACAAATTTCTGAAATCTGGGAGCTGTTATGTGCTTTCAAAGAAAGCAATGAATTGTTTATTTTATCTTAGTATAAGCAGATGGCACAATGGACAAACAATAGGAGTGGAACTCACCAACTCCTGGTCTGATAGAGATGCAACAAAAGTGCTGCATATTCTTGGGGATGTCATTAAACCTCTTCCAAATTTGTAAAATATGTAGGAAAATGCTAATAATCAAAGGGACATCATGATGATTAACCAATGAAACCACGGCAAAACCTTTTAAAGAGTACTATTAAATTAATCTGATAATCTGAGACCTAGAAATAATGATCAACCCAATAGCAGTAAGCACTGAGGTAACCATACTGGGCTTTCTCACCAAAGAAATCAAACTTAAAGGATTCCAGGTCTGCAGTGGACAACGTACCAGATGAACTGGAATGTTATCATAACAAACAAGGAAGCTGCCAACTACTACCATGGTGTGGTGAAGGATGGGACCATTTGCAACTGTAATGACTTAAAACATCAAATATGTTTTAAGTCCATGAATTCATAATAATACTTTGCAAAAAGATAGACTATAGCCAGATTGTAATTCCTAAAAATTGCTAACATAAAAACAAAAACTCTGCCTCCTTATGAAAAACACACCACCACCTATGAAATAATCTTTCTCACCCTCCGATTAAAAAAACAAATAAAATTGAATCTCATCAAGCTTCTACCCAAATCTATCCAAAAGAAGTTTCTGCAGTGATGGAAATATTCAATACTATCCTGTCCAATATGTGACTCCTGAGCAGCACTTAAAATGTGGCTACTGTGAATGATGTACTGAATTTTTAATTTTAATTAATTTTAATACCCATATATGACTAAAGGCTATCATACTGGACCGCACAGCTCTAAGTCCAACTACCAAATTAACAAGAAATTTAGAGGATAGAGGAATAACATGTTTAAACAACACCATGAGGTATGGGAGGTGCACTCAGCAAAATCAAGACTGTGGGAGAACTCAAGAAAAAAACCTAATTTCTTCAACAAATGAAATGCAAGAAGAAAAAAAGGAGATTGAGTAACCTATAGATTAAGAGAGACCCTAAAGACTTCACCACCAATCTCAAAGTATAGTTCTTATCTGGATCCTGACTCAAACAAGCTTCAAAAACAAAGGGAAAAAAATATGACATTTATAGGACAATTGGAAATGTGAACACAGACTGGATATTTGACATTAAGAAAGTATTCATTTTCAAGTGTGATTAGAGTTTTAAGTCCTCACATTTTGGACATATTGAAATATTTCTGGATGAAACAATTTGACATCTGGGGTTTATTTGAAAATAATATGGGACTAGGGGTAAGTGAGGATATAAATGGATCAATTTGGCCATGAGTTAAAAATTACTGAAGATGACTAAATGGGGGATCATTGTATTACTCCATCTAGTTTTGCAGATATTTTAAATTTTATATAATTTCCTTTTTCAAAGAGCTAATGTGATTCTCTTCTAGCTAAACATCTTCACATAATGTGCAAATTAATCTCTATATTCAAGGGAAAATTTTTTTAATGCACTATGATTACTGCCTAATTAACACTAAGAATTTCTAATGTATTAAAATTTTCAAGGTATTTTAAAAACATAAAAGTTGAGGACTTACCATTTGGATTAAATAACCGGCAGCTTTTTAGAGAGGTTTCATAACCTACTACTAATTCTTCTATGATTGCCACCTAGAGTACAAACATACAAGCACATTTTAATAAAAAAGAAAAACAGTTCTATTCTTCTGCATACTGTTATTTACTATCAAAGGTTTAAATAAGTATTCCAGCACTCAGTTACATATATGTACCCCTCATCCTCTGAATAAAAATTTAAAAGTATTCAAATGGGTCATATGTTTATGCAGGTGTCTATCAAGACACACATTCCTAAAATTTTATTGGTAAACTTTATTTCCCTGCTAGGAAATAAAGCAAGAAGCTGAGCAAGAAATCAGGAAAGGTGCAGCAGTTTGATATAATTGATGAATTCCACAAAGAAATACTGGATTATGCTTGTAATCTGATCTGTACCTTGGTGGGTAGAGACTCACAGATAAAAGGCATGGCAAAGAACAGGGTTGAGGGTTTCTGATGTTGAAGTTTTATGTTGGAGTTCGATGCTGAAGACTTAAGCTGGAGCTCTGAGAAGCTCGCAGAGGAAAGAGAAGCCAGCCCCAGAAAGGAAGGAACCTTGAACCCAGAGAAAAGCAAGTCCCAGGAACGTAGGAACCCAGGAAGCCTGAACCCTCACAGACGTCGGCAGACATTTTGCTCCAAATAGACTGGTGATGGAAGTAATTTATGCTTTATGGCCTGGTATCTCCAAGTTCCTACCCCAAATAAATTCCCTTTATAACAACCAGCAGATTTCTGGTATTTTGCATGAGCACTCCTTTGGCTGACTAACAGAAAAGGTATGGACAATGAGAAAGGCAATATTCTCAAAGATTTAATCCCAGTTCATTTTTATCTCAATCCACATAATTATCCAAGAGTTAAATATTAGCTCTGCAAGAATCAAGAATTAAATATGTAATGAGTGAAATTCCATAAGGAGATGATGATAATCAACTCTCAATTTCATAATCCAGGAGAAAACATTAGTGAAACTGCAATATATAATAGCATGTGTGTTTCTGAGGTCCAGGGAAATGAGTTCCTGAGGTCCAAGTTCTGGTTTCCCCAGACTCCTGACAATACATCTTGTTCCTGGCTTCATGGAAGATCTATGAATGCTTTTTATTAACTCCCTTCTTTGCGTAATCCAGTTTTATAGATATCTGTTACTACGGAAACTCTCTTAAATGATCAACTTAACTGACTCAATAGGTTAATACCCGCTATGACCATTATCTTAGTAAATTTTGATGCTGAAGTTAGGTTATTCTGGTATACTACATTAGGCTAATCCCACAAGTTGAGCTATATGCTTACTAAGAGTTAGTTTTAGTTTTCCCAAGCCTATTTGAATCAGCTGCATTCATTATCATACTGCACAATTTAATTGACTATTACATAAACTTAGGAAATGAGAATAAAAGACTGAAAGATAAATTGGATAATTTTTACGAATTTAACTGTAAATGAGAGAATCTATATAAAGGGGGAAAATCATAAAAACAGAGGATTCTATACTCAGGACTGCTTCACATTCATCTAAATTCTCACTCTACCAAAACTAGAAATAACAGAACACATTTTATGGATGTGATTTACACAAGGAAAAAAAAAACATGAACTGCCAATCAATAAAGGCTACACTTTGGACCTTTCATCAGAAGACTGGCAAATAAATGTACATTATGTGTTTTAAATTAAAATGTTTAGCATATTTAACTTGTTCTGTCTTCATGATTATTCACTGTAACTTATTCTTAATCTAACAAACATACCTTGATGCCACTATACTTGCCAGCAAAAAAAAAAACAATCCAAATAAATATTAAAATGCTCTCTAAACAAGCATTTTCAATATTATAACACATAGCTGAAAGAGTAAGCTGACTTACTGGGACAACAAACAAACTCTTTCAAAAAAATTTTTCTTTCCTACTAAATTAAAAAGGAGAAAGATCACTAAGCTAAAATCTAGTTTAAAAAAACATTTACTTTGACTTTCACCATTAGAGAAAAAATTGGAGAAATCACTACCTTACCAACTTTTTATACCTACAATGACTCATTCAACTATATAACAGAAACAAATGACAGAGAAACCAAATAAGCAGTATGCTACTGAGCTAAAAAGACAAGAGGATAAAAAGGAAGAGAAGCACAGAAGCACTTAAAGGGCAAACTAGGAAGACTGACACCAAATTCACCAAACATGTACTATTGTGCACAGATGATCAAGAATCAATTATTGCAAATACCAAGCAAAGAAATGATAGGCAAAAGAAAAGAGTATATTTTGCTTTACCTTTTCTTTATCTCTGTATAATGATCTTAAAGTATTAAAGACTGGTGGACAACCCTTGCTGAAATTCATCCTTAGGAACTTATCCAAACATTCCTTAAACTTCTCACCTTGGAAGAAGAAAACCCTGTTAGCTTATATTTACCCAAACAACTCTAACACTGTACATGTTATTCTTAATATGCATAATTCATATACTTAAAACCAAGGGAATTGTAACAGTACTTTGATTTCTTTTGCAATGATTCTCACTTACCAAATAAAAAGTTTAATGGCAGTCTTCTTGGCACCAATCCCCTGGGATATTTAGTCCAGGCTTCCTCATAAATTTTTAGCCGTTCTAACATATTAGCTGCAAAGAAAAATTCCTTTTACACATAATTAAAATTTACATATCTTCCTAGCAAACTACAAACTTCTCCAAGTATATAAAAAGACCTATTCTATTGAATTGAAAACATAAGGATGAGAAGAAAATCATCTTGCAAACTTACCACCCAAATATACCAACAATCATTATTTTGGAATATTTCATTCCAATAGTTTCTTATTTTAAATACCTATAAACATTTAAAACACAATCTATCTTTTATTCTGCTGTATGTAGCTTTCAAATCTAAGAACTCCTTTCTTTCCTTCAGTTCTGAGGAATGCTCAATTATATTTTAATGTATTCTCTCCCACTTTTCTCTTTAGACTCTCCAACTTATCTCCCTTTCTCACTTCTTTTACACTTCCTCTTTTACTTTCAGTGCTGAATCACGACGGCTTTCTTCAGTTCACTCAATTTTTTACTTCACTCATTTTTCATTAGCTGTGGCCTCTCTTCAATTAAGATATTTATTCCTCAACAAATTGGTTTTTCTTTCCCCAGATTCCAAATTGGTATTTTCTCACAACTGCCTATTCATGATTCACAGCTACAATGCCTTCTCTTTATCTTAGATTCATCCATCACCTCTACTTTTCGTTTGCTGGAACTGATGATTACCATTCACTGTACAGATGTTCCCAAGGTAGTAGTGCCAATTCTCTGTTGCAATCTTCAACAAGAGATTTCTTTAGTATACAGGAATGGTATCAGGAATGGCTCAGTATCAGCCCAGAGGGAAACATAGCTTCAAATGAGAGATCATGGCTAAGAATTCTACTGATTTGTGGATGACATATTTCTGGGCCTGTTCCCATAAGTGGGCCCCATTCATGGCGGGACTGAGGAAGGGAAAAGAAACACAGAGGGTTTCTGGTCTCAAGTTCATTTCCATGAATTTTATACAAGGAATAGATTCCAAATGTGCTCAGTCTGCCATACTAAATCAAAGTTTACCAATGTACTTTTATATTCAGATTTTAAAATAATTCTTAACTACTTTATCAAGTGGTCTTTTTCAATCAGTTTATAAAATATATATTAACAAAAGAAGCAATTACAATTTAGAAAATAAATTTTAAACACTACCTGGCTTGAGTGCCTTTTCCAAGCCTTTGTAATAGGCCCAGTTTTCAGGATTTCTCTCTTGTAATCCTCTATAAACATCAGCAGCATCTTCCAAACGACATAATTGCAAGAGAAGCTCCCCTGATTAAAAATAAAGCATACACACACATGAAGTCAACTAAAAATTAGGAAAATCTTTCAACTTTTCCTCAAGTTTTCTCTTAAAATCTCATTTTAACTCTGCCATTTTCAATGGTGTAATGAGAAGGGTCAGGGCTTCCCTCTCACCACCAACGCCCCAACCCCCATAGCTGTAAACCAACCAGTAAGAACTGGTAGAAACATCTTTCTCAAAGTTTCAGAAAACCGTTAAAGGATTTCAGTTATAGGGAGGGCAACAAATCAAGGAAAGGACAACTTAAAAATCAGTAAGATCTCATGGAGCGACAGCTGGCTCCTCCCTCATCCTCTCTCTAGCTTGGCCCAGGGCCCACCCATTCTGCCAGCACAGGTCCAGAAGGAGCAGGGTGTCCCTCATGTACATACCAGAAGTATGTATATCTGGGCCAATCTGTCAGGAGCCAGCCTCAAAGACTGGACCAGGCCATTTGCCCCAGTCTTGCCTTCCCACAATTTGTCCTCCAGGTAGAGGGAGCACTAAGAGCTCTCCGACAGAATACTGTGTGACAGCTATTGAGTTGTGGCTGCCTGTGGCAAGAGACTGCTGACTGTGGGACACACAATGCAGTGCCTGGGACCAGGAGGTAACTGTTTCCTAGGAAAGAGGAGACTAACTTATCCATGTAATGAGGGGATTCCAAGGGCCACACATGCAAGCCCAAGTTAAGATGCATGTGCGGAAAGGATCAAGGAGGCCCCTACTTTTTGACCTTGAAGCTAATCTCTAAACTCTGGATAAACTGAAGGAGAGCATTCACACATGTCAATTTGCAATGACTGGGAAAGGTGTTTTCTTTTTATCCCCCATTCCCTTTTTTTTTAGTTAGCTCATGGCATTCAAGGAAAGCTCTGTCATATCACCAGCTGGATACAAGTTTAAGGAACAGACACCTCAAAGTCTAAATTCCAAAGATAACACATTAAAATATCAAATGTCCACATTTCAAAAGTAGACTACAAAACATACAAAGAAACAGGAAACATGGCTTAGACAAAGAAGAAACCATCAGTGAGAGGACCAGAACTAGGACATACCTGACAAAGACTTTCAAAAAGTGTTCTAAATATACAAGAGGACCAAAGAACTAAAGAAAACAAGGAAAAGGACAGAGAAATACAAAAATAATATCAATAGAGAAATGGAAATTATAAAAAACGAACCAAACAAATCTAAAGACCACATTAACAGAAATTAAAAATTCTATAGTGGGGTTCAACAGCAGACTGATGATAGCAACAGAAAGAATCTTCCAGTCTGAGGAACAAAGGGAAAAATAAACAAAAGTAAACAGAGCTTGAGATATATCTGGGACACCTTCTGGTACACCAATATACACACGGTGGGAGTTCTAGAAAGGGAAAAACAAGAGAAAGGGGTGGAGAAAATATTTAAATAAATAATGGCTAAAATTTCCCCAAATGTAACTGTAGGGAGGACTCAGTCTCCTGCCCCAAATCTTCAGCACATAGCTGCCTGTGTGGCCCAAACATAAGTTAAAGGTTAACAACTGACCACAGAGGGAAGAGAACGTATAAATGTTAATGTAAACTATAATCTTCCCAGAGCAGTAAACTTTCTTGGTAAATGTCCTTCCTATGAGCATAGTAAAAACATCACCACACCCCATGTGTACACTTCACGTGACCCTAGCAGAAGTCTGTTCTCATACACTATGGAATGTCCTTGTTCTGAAGCCCCTCATATATCACCCCTCATTTCCTCATCTCTTTAAGGTGTACTGACTTCATTCAATCTTTGACCGGCCACCATCAAAGAATCTCTCCCGTCCTATGTCCCAATAAAGCTTATGTCTGACTTAAGCCAGGTGTGTTCTTTGGTCTTGCAGCAGCACCAACTTGTGCCCTTCCAGATCTGGGTTGTAAAAATTGGCAAGCCAGGAGAAAGAAGGACCACCGGCAGTAGCAGGCATGACACCTCAGGTAAAGGAGAATCATGCAGGAAATTCCAGGTTGGACTAGTTAACATCCATGTGGAGAGGGGTTGCTGCCCTCCAAGATGAGTGGGGACCACAGAGAAAATATGGAGACACCCAAAAACTCTGGCAGGTATGCTGGCTATGAGACAACAAATAGCAAAGCATTTGTACTTAAATAAGGAAAAAGGAGACTTCCAGATAGTGGCAGCTATAGCCCGGCCCCCCGTTAGGAGCTTAGAAGGAAAGTTATAGTCCGAAAAGGGTATGAGCCTAGCATAAGCAGAAATTAAAGATTCCTTAACCTATAGCCAGTGCCAAGTTGATGATCAGTTATACTGAAAAACCATGTAACCTGGAAATTTAATGGGATGTTACATTGACAATGTTTTGAATTTTAGTCACATTTTATTTTGATAAGAGTTTCTATCAAGGTGTTAAAAAGAACTTTCAGTTTTCAATCAGTAGCTTACTCCTGAACTTGAGTCTAAGTGTATTCCTGAAGAGTAATTCAGACTAAATGTGTTAAATGTCTGTCTAAACTACTAAATTAGTGCTTAACTCCATTTATTCTGCTCAGGTATTCCTAACTGGTTGCTGGTTACTAATAAAAGTGTTTCCCAGAATGAGTTTGCATATTACAGACAATACTAATTCCAAAGAAGAACTTAAAAGCAGTAAAAATCAGAGATGCTAACTGATACAGACATAGTCATACCAAAGGAGAATTATGAGTCAACTTAGTTTTGTTTCTGTTGGTGTGTCAACTCTTCTTTTGTCTGTTCAGTGTATATTTTCGTAACTTTGGATGATAAAATTAAATTAACAAATGAAAATTCTAAAAGAGCTCTATTCAAACTATTAAAAATTAAAGGGCTACTAATATAGATAAATGAGTACTCCTGAAGTCCAAATTGGAGAAGCCAAACAGGATAAAAAGTCATATAAAATCTGAATAAAGAAATTATTTCAAGGAAAGAAACTAAAAAGTTTATCCTGAATTCTCCCAAAATCTTTCTATAGCCTATTGTGTCCCCAGGTCTTCTCCTAACCTTGGATGAATTATAGTCACTCATTAAAATCGGTTGAGCATTCATCACATCATTAATAGAACATCTTCATAATTTAATAAGAGTAATATACAAAAAACATACAAGCAAACAAGAAAATGCACAACTATATGATCATACCAAATATTGCTGATTGTACACTTTGGACAAATGGTATGTTTTATTAGTATGTATCAACAAAACTGATTTGTTAAAAAAATTTGAAATGGAAAAAAAGAAAGGATTCTCTGGACCTTCTGAAATAAATGACTGAGGTATAATTCTCAGGGGGGAAAAAAACTAGCTGAGGAAACTACAGGGGGTGGGCTAGGCGTGGAAAGATAGGGGAGATGTAAGTTTAGCCTAGAATTCTGCCTACTAGGCCTGGAAATTAAAACAATAGGGACAGAGGGGATATTACAGAATAAACCTTGTTCTGTATAGTCTGTTCTGTAATTCCCCAATTAAATTTTAACAGCTTTTGAGCTAATGGTAAATCCAATGGCCAAATTTCAATAAGTCCTTGAGAGCTATGGAAAGATTTTTCTAAATTATGATTAAACAAATTAAACAATTATAACATATTTCAGAACTTTGCAGTCAGTATGCTTTTGAGGTTAGTCACAATTTTAGAACTTTATTAAAGAAAAAAAAAAAGAGTATTTAGCCTCCTGTGGAGGAATGAAGAATAAACGACATTTCTTGCATAAATGAATTATTCCAAATTTTGTTTAGCTTGGGTGTAATCTCCCTAGGCTTATAAGGATACTAATAAAATAAGGCAGTATAAGTCTGTTAAATTTTTAAGATGGGTGAAAATTCTAAGTTTTTGGCTAATAAAATTATTACAAACTTTTTTAAAAAAACTGCTTTTACCTAAGTTGAAATTAATAGTTTGGCTTTTTTTTTTCTTGAGGACAGGATGAGAGATACAAGACTTAAATGGATATAAAAAGAAGTAAAAGGTTTATGGATGCGAATTCATAGTCAATGTTGACTAAAATTTGATAAGTTTGTTTATGGGAATGTGTTTTGTTCTAAGATAAGATGGCTGGTTTTCATAAAATCAGGGTGGAAATATGTAAGACAAGGAAGGCTTGGGTGAATATAGAAAGTTGTAGAAGGTACTGTAGAAGGTAGTATAAAGTAAGGGAATGTGTTTTGTTTTTTTAAATTATTTTTTATTTATTTCTCTTCCCTTTCCCCCTATTGTCTGCTCTCTGTGTCCATTCTCTGTGCGTTCTTCTGTGTCCACTTGCATTCTTGTCATGCACAACTGGGAAACTGTGTTGCTTTTTTTTGTTGCATCATCTTGCTGCATCAGCTCTCTGTGTGTGCGGTGCCATTCCTGGGTGGGCTGCACATCTTTTGCGCGGGACGGCTCTCCTTACGGGGTGCACTCCTTGTGCATGGGGCACCCTACACAGGAGCACAGCACTCCTTGCATGGCACAGCACTCCTTGTACACAGCAGTACTGCACATAGGCCAGCTCACTACATGGGTCGGGAGGCCCTGGGTACAGAACCCTGGACCTCCTATATGGTAGGCAGACACTCTATCAGTTGAGCCACAGAAGCTTCCCAGGGAATGTGTTTTGTAAAGGTGAAACTGTCTTGAGATGAAGTAACTATATTCTATGTGGTTATGGACAGTTATGAGAAGTCTGCAAAAGCATTTTCTAAACTGAAATATTTAAATGGCTAATTCCAAGAAGGCATTATTAAATAGAAACCTGAATTGATGTTGATAATAAAAAGTAACTTCTTAACAGGGAAATCTGTCAGAGACTACCTCAATCTGTATATTCAAGTGGTAGTGGGGGCAACAAAACCTTGATTCCATTGGAAATCTTAGGGTTTCATAAAGTAATGGACAAAGTAGTTCTTCCAATGCTACTAAGCTAAAACACCCATTAACATAATCATGGTAAAGGTGTAGGAGTGAAAAGTAAAGTTCATTTGATATGTTATAAACTACATTGGAAGCATTTAGAAAGCATATAAAAATTAAGAGACAGACATCAGTATTGTCAAACTCTCTTATGCATTCAAACCAGGCCTGCAGTATCCTGCATGGTGCCTTTCCATATGAGTAATTGGTTAGGCTGGTCCCTACAACCCCTAAAATAAAATATCTACTACATCTCTGGACAGGCTCCTGAAGTGAATGGAAAGCACACTGCCATTTTGGACTCTTAAAGCAGCTGGCAATGGCTCAATATGGCCAGATTTACAATGGACACTGTCACCAGACTGGCTCTGTTTCATAGGGCTGAAGAGTGCTATGCACCAGGCTGGTGAAACACTGGAGCCTTTGGCTAGGGCCAATGGTGCTGCAGCATGCTGGCTGTGTAAAGGATATACCAAGTGTAGCAATAATTACCAGAGTAACATGAGTAGAACCTAAATAGACACAATTGGCATCATGGCTTGCTCCCATGGAAAGACAACATATAAGGTATTACAAACCTGGAGTTATAGCTGCAACTCAAAGAGGAATTTGTGTATTGATTTGTGCACTGATTAGTACCTATATATATGATGAATATCATAATATCTTTTAAATTCTAGATTTTATGCAGAAGGATATTGAACATTAAGTCTTTGTAAACTTAATTCATTTTCTAAGTAATTAATGAACACACCTATAAGAGAAAAGAATGGCTCTCTTTAGTATAGTCTTTATTTTGTTTGTCATATGCTTATCTTGTAGTTGCCTATATTGTCTTGGTGAATTAAGTCTAGGGCAGTGCCTCACCTCATACCTCTCCTAGCTGTCCTAGGCAATAACCACTGCTGTGAAAACTAGGGATGGCAATTTCCTAGCCAACATTTGGAACTTACCAAGATGAAGCCCATCAGCTTCGGGATGATGTAGCCTCTGAAGATATTTGGCCTTTCTCATTCCCACAGTTCAGTATATCATGGCTGGCCCCCTTTTGGAGCTGCTTACCACCATTTTCTTTATCCTTTTAGAATTTCGAAGATACATGGTCCTGCTAACATAAGTTTATTTCTTCCAGAATCAATGCCTTCCAGAACAAGGTATTAGTCATGCAGGGATTTCACCCACTTCCAACCATGGTTCCAGACCCACCTTCCCTCAACTTCAGTGGAATAGCCAGGGAGTTTCACACCTCACCAGGCAGGGTCTGCTGCCCCTAATCAGCAAGAAGCTGCTATAGAAGAATGACAGTCGCCCCTCAGCTCCCCCTCTTTTGAGGGGAAGTTGAGGGAGGTGGTATAGGAAACAGGGTAGGTGGCTTGTCACAATAAAGCCTGCCAAAGACCCTGGTCACAAAGTCCAGTTTGAAAGTCCCAGACTACTTTGTTATCTACTAATGGAAACGTTGCTTGTATACTGTTAGACTAGCCTGATCTGCCCCTTAATGTTCCCCATTAACATCTTTCTTTTTGCTTGTAGTGCCCTAGCCATTGCCCTTCTCCAGCAGACTTTGGCAGTAACCCATGCCCACAATGGAACCCAATGTTGGGTTTACACAGGTTTACCATCCTCAGGTGCTACTGGCCTTCCTTGGACCATAACTTCTGCAAACTGGACAGCACTGAACACTGTGCTGGCATGGCAGAATATGACCAATCAACTAGTATGGAACAAGACCTTCTCATTTCAGACAAATCCAGCTGCATCTTTCAATAAGACTCCTAATTATATTTTTCCCTTGTAAGGGAACAGGTGAATGAGCCCAGGCTTTATTAGTATATGCTGTATATAATGGTTTAGGATGGTTAACAGCTGAGTTGGTCAACCTAGACTGCCTTGCCCGTCTGCATGGAAAAATAAGAGGGAATCCATGATATGGGGCGGTTACCCTCTGGGTTATGCAATTTTCCTGTCAAGGCTAGATCTGGAGTAAAATGTGCCCCCTGGAGATTCTACCATTGACTGTTTTTGTGCCAAGAGGAACTACAATGGTCACTGAAACACACAGAATAGCTTTAGCTAATCACACTGTTTGAGTCCTTAATGACTCCCAAGTAGCACTTTCCTTACTAAACAAAGAAACTATCCAAGTACAAAAGATAATTTTGTAAAACAGGACAGCTTTACATATTCTTACGGCATCACAAAGTGGTACCTGTGCTCTCATTAATGGCCACTGTTGTTTATGTATTACTTTTATTCTGTTCTCTTTTATACTGTTGCTGTGGAATGTGAATGCAATGCTTGTCTTAAATGGTCAATGTAGACCGGTAAGTGGGGGTGGACTATAGGGACCCAGGGCACAAGACCCCAGGCTTCAGCACATTGCCACCTGCGTGACCTAGACATAAGTCAAAGGTTAACAACCCTTCTCGGAGGGGAGAGAATGTACAGATCTTATCTCAAACCGTAAGTGAAAACATCACCATATCCCATGTGTATACTTCCCGTGACCCTAGCAGGAACTCTGTTCTCATATCCTATGGAATGTCCTTGCTCTGAAACCCCTCATATGTCACCCCTCATTTTCTGATCTCTTTACAGAGCACTAACATCATTCATTCTTTGACCAGCTGCCGTCAAAGATTCTCTCCTGTCCAAAAGTCCAAATAAAGTTTATGCCTGACTGAATGCCAGGTGTGTTCTTTGGTCTTGTGGTGGCACCACCTCGCGCCCTTCAAGAGTAGGGCTGTAACAATAACAAGAGCCATAAATATATACATCCAAGACACTCTCAATGAACCACAAACAGGATAAACCTAAATCACACCACACCATGTTATAATCAAACTATGCCAAAGATAAAGAACTCTGGAAACTGCAATCAAGAAACACCACCACATACAAGGAAGCCTCAATAAGATTAAGTGTCTATTTCTCATGAGGGAATAAAGCAGTGGATGATATATTTAAAGTGCTGAAAGCAAAAAAGTGCCAAGTACAAATTCTATATCCAGTAAAACTGTCTTTCAAAAATAAGGGAGCAATTAAGACATCCTCAGATAAACAGAAGCTCAGGGAGATCATCACCACCATATATGTCCTGCAAGAGATACTAAAGAGAGTTCTTCAGGCTGAAAGGAAAAGACCACAGACAGTAGACAGAAGCCACATGGGTTTCTGGTAAGGGTAATGACATGGGTAAATATAAATGCCAGTATTATTGTATTTTTGGTTTGTAACTCTATTTTTCACTTCCTATACAATCTAAAAGGCAAATGCATAAAAATATAATGTTAAGCAGTGGTTTTGGGTTCATAATGCATAAACATGCAATTTGTGACAAGAACTACATAAATGTGGGGGGGGTCAGAGCGTTACAGGGACATAGTTTGTGTATACTATTAAAGTTAGGTATGGGAAACGGACTTTGGCCCAGTGGTTAGGGCGTCCGTCTACCATATGGGAGGTCAGCGGTTCAAACCCCGGGCCTCCTCGACCGTGTGGAGCTGGCCATGCGCAGTGCTGATGCGCGCAAGGAGTGCCGTGCCACGCAAGGGTGTCCCCCGCGTGGGGGAGCCCCCACGCGCAAGGAGTGCGCCCGTGAGGAAAGCCGCCCAGCGTGAAAAGAAAGTGCAGCCTGCCCAGGAATGGCGCCGCCCACACTTCCTGTGCCGCTGATGACAACAGAAGCGGACAAAGAAACAAAAGCAGACAAAGAAACAAGACGCAACAAATAGACACCAAGAACAGACAACCAGGGGAGGGGGGGAAATTAAATAAATAAATCTTTTAAAAATAAATAAATAAATAAAGTTAGGTATGTATCAAAAAAAAATGAAATTGTTAAAGATTTAGGATGTTAAATTTAAGCCCCATGGTAACCACAAAGAAAATATCAGAGAATATGCAAACTCAGAGACAGAGTAGAATCTAGGTTGCCAGGGGTAGGGGCAGTAGCAATGGGGAGTTAATGCATAATGGTTATAGGCTTCTTTTTGGGGAGATGGGAAAGTTTCAGTAATGGAGGGTATTATAGGTATTGCAACACTGTGAATGTGCTTAATCCCACCAAATGGTATGCTTGGGAGTGACTGAGATGGAGGAATTTATGTTGTATATATGTTCCCACAATTAAAAAGAAGTGCAACTAAAGACACAATCACATATTTCACATGAGGTTTCACTACGCTATACAGTCCCAAGTTATATTTTTTAGCTTTCCATCTAGTAAAACATTTCTTTAGACTTATCTTTTCAACCACTGTCATACCCATATAATACACTGTTAGGTACAAACATAACCCATATGAATATGGGTAATACTGCAAATATATAAGACTGCTTTTATTTGAAACTGAACAAATGTACATTAATGTTAGAAGATGTTAACATCAGGCAAAAAACCCCCATCATGCTAAATGAAAGAAACCAGACACAAAGTACTACAGATTGTATGATTCTGTTTTTTAAAACTGTAAATATAAATCAATTTATAAAGGTGAAATTAGATTAGTGGTTATGTAGGGCTGGGGAAGGACAGAGGGATCAAGCAGTGACTGCTAAGGGACATGGAGTTTTTCTTTTTGGAGTAATGAAATTGTTTTTAAAAAAATTTTATGGTGATAAATGCACAACACTATGATTATACTAAAAACCAATGATTGCACACTCTGGATGAATTGTATGGCATTTAAATAAATCTCAATAAAACTACTTTAAAAAGAGAGAGAGAAAGACAATGACAACCAAAAGTAATTTAGGATTTTGGAAGGGAATTTATAAGGCAGGAGAAAAGGCTCAAAAGAATATTATTGGGACATATGAAAATATTATTTTAAGTTTTATATAGTTAAATTTCTTAAACTTGATAAGTGAGCTTTAGGTGATTACATAAAGTGAATATCCTCATTCTTAGCACTGTACATGGAAGTACTAAGTGTTCATGGAAACATGATATATAGACCCTACACTCAAATGTTCAGAAAATGGAGAGAGAGATTGAATGAACTGGCAAATGTGGGGAAATATTAAAAATTGGTGGACCTACGTATCTGGGGATGGAGGTGAGGAAGAGTATATTGGAACCTCTGTAAAGATGGAGGATTAGAGAGGCTGAGAGATCACTTTCTCTGAGGAAAATTCTAGAAGACAGGCAGAGACTATATGGAGGGCTCTTCTGAGGTACAGGCTATCACAGCGAGACTAGATGTCACTTAGAAGGGGCAAAAGAAAGGAGTCTTGACTGGAAAAAAATCTGACGGAAAAAAAATCACACTAGTAAAGGTGCAGGAGCAGCTGCTGGCGTCTTTTCCCCATACTGGGAGAAAAGAGCAGTGGGTCTTCCGGTCCTTGGCAGGCAGACACAGACTGAGGGAGGTGCAGGGGTCCTCTTCTCCAAGAGAGGGGAGAGGAAGGGACAGAGCCTACAACAAATTCAGATTTTGACCAAAGAACTTGGTCTGCTACACTGGAGGTGTCAAACACTTCCAGGATGGGTGGGGCCATGACATTGTTCGCCTTGAGAACGGGCAGGGAGCTAAAGATAATTTGCCATCTCAGACACCCTACCTACTGCCCTGGGCTGGTTGCTGAGGACTCAGAGGGGAGGAAAGGTATGGCCTGCCAAGGGAGAAGAGCTTCTGAGAAAGTTTGTTTGCAAGGTTTGGCCCACTGCTTCTTCACTTCTAGTGTGCCCAGTCTGAGCTGAAAGGTCTGCCAAAGAGCACCATACGCTGGCAGAGCAGAAAACTGCATGAAAAGGGAAAAATAATAAATATAAGGCAGCAATCTGATGACTTTACCGCCTCTCATCTCCCTTGGAAACTGGTCAGCACCCCATTTTAAATTTATCTCAATAAAAACAAAAAGATTGAAATTATACAAAGCATCTTCTCTGATCATAATGAAGTGTAGCTGGAAACCAGTAATAGACAGGAAAGGGATTCTGCAACTATATGGAGGCTAAACAACACACTGCTAAAAAATCAGCAAGTCAAAGAAGAAATTTCAAGAGAAATTAGTAGATCTTTCGAGATGAATGAAAACAAGCACACAACTTATCAAAACTTGTAATATATGGTAAAGGCAGTACTGAGAGGGAAATTTATAGTCCTAAACAACTAGATTAAAAAAGAAGAGTTAAAATCAAAGGCCTAACTGAACACCTGGAAGAACTAGAAAAAGAGCAGCAAATCAATCCCAAAGCAAGCAGTAAGAAAGAAAGAACAAAGATT
This sequence comes from Dasypus novemcinctus, assembly GCF_030445035.2. Taxonomy (NCBI): domain Eukaryota; kingdom Metazoa; phylum Chordata; class Mammalia; order Cingulata; family Dasypodidae; genus Dasypus; species Dasypus novemcinctus. The sequence goes on from NC_080673.1 coordinate 54,641,325, forward strand.
AGAGTAGAAATAAATGAAATTGAGAACAAAAAACAGAGAAAAATCAACAAAGCCAAAAGCTGGTTCTTTGAGACAAATCAATAAAATGGACAAACCTTTAGCTAGACTAACAAAGAAAAGGAGAAGATGCAAATAAATAAAGTCAGTAATAAAGGGTGGAGGGTATTATGATTGACTACACAGAAATAAGAGGATATTATAAGAAACTGTATGCCAACATATTAGACAACCTGGATGAAATGGACACATTCCAAGAAATACACAATCTATACTGACTCTACAAGAAATTCAGGAACCCAACAAACCAAATCTCAAGTAAAGACACTGAATCAAAAATCTTCCAACGAAGAAAAGTCCAGGACTGGATAGCTTTAGAGGTGAATTCTACCAAAAATTTCGAGAAGAACACCATTTTTGGGAAGCGGTTGTGGCTCAAGCAGTTTGGCGCCCACTTAACCACACAGGAGGTCCCAGGTTCAGTTCCCAGTGCCTCCTAAAGAAGACAAGCAGGGAAGCAGACTTGGCCCAATGGATAGAACATCCACCTACCACATGGGAGGTCCGCAGTTCAAACCCCAGGCCTCCCTGACCCATGTGGAGCTGGCACATGCGCAGTGCTGATGCGCGCAAGGAGTGCTGTGCCACTCGGAGGTGTCCTCTGCGTAGGGGAGCCCCACGCACAAAGAGTGTGCCCCATAAGGAGAGCCGCGCCAGCACGAAAGAAAGTGCAGTCTGCCCCAGAATGGCGCCGCACACACAGAGAATTGACACAACAAGATGAAGCAACAAAAAGAAACACAACACAGATTCCCGGTCGTGCTGATAAGGACAGAAGTGGTCAAGAAGAACACACAGTGAATGAACACAGAGAGCAGAAAACGGGGGGGGGGGGGGGGGGGGCGGGGGCGCGCAGGAATGAATAAATAAATAAAGAAGACAAGCAAGACAGTGAGCTGGTGGGGCTATCTGAGGCAACAAGGAGACACAGGAGGGAAAACAGTGAAAGACACAACAAGCATGGAGCAGAGGTTGCTCAAACAATGGGGCTCCTCCCTTCCATGTGGGAGGTCCCCAGGTTTGGTTCCCAAGGCCTCAAAAAAAAAAAAAAAAAAAAAAAAAAAAGAAGATGAGCTGATACAGAGAGCAGGCAGTGAGTGCAAACAAGGGTGGGGGGAAGGGTGGAGAGAGAAATAAGAGGAGGGAAATTTATCTAACACATTTTATGAAGCCAACGTCACCTTAATAACAAAGCAAGATAAAGATTCTACAAGAAAAGAAAATTACAGACCAATCTAATGAACATACATGCAAAAATTCTCAACAAAATACTTGCAAATTGAATCCAACAGTATATTAAAAGAATTATAAACCATGATCAAATGGGTTTTATTCCTAGTATGCAAGAGTGATTCAATGTAAGAAAATCAATTAATGTAACACACCACATTAACAAATCAAAGGGGAAAAAAAATGCATGATCATCTCAATCGACACAGAAAAGGCATTAGACAAAATCCAGCATCATTTCTTCATAAAAACACTTTGAAGTATATGTAAAGAAGAAAGTTCCTCAACATAATAAGGGGCATATATGAAAATCCCACAGCCAACATCATACTCAATGTGTAAATTGAAAGTTTTCCTTCTAAGATTGGAACAAGACAAGGATGCCCACTGTCAACACTGTGTATGAAGTTCTAGCTGAGCAATCAGGAAAGAAAAAGAAATAAAAGGCATCTAATTTGAAAAAAGAGTAAGTAAAATTCTCACTGCCTGCAGGTGACATGATCCTATATTTAGAAAATCCTGAAATGTCTACAACAAAGCTATTCGAGTTAATGAGTTCAGAAAAGTATGGCAGGATACAAGACCAACATGAAAAAATCAGGAGTGTTTCTATATACCAGTAAAGAGTGAGCTGAGAAGGAAATCAAAAAAAGAATTTCACTGACAATAGCAAAAAAGGATTCATTTAATTAGGAATTAATTTAACCAGGATATAAAGGATCTGTATTCAGAAAACTACAGAACTCTGCTAAAAGAAATGAAAGAAGACCTAAACAAATGGAAGGACATTCCATGTGCAGGATTGGAAGATTAAGCATCATGAGGATATCCATTTTACCCAAATTGATTTATAGACCCAATGCAATATCAATCAAACAGCCTACTTTACAAAGAAATAGAAAAGTCTATTATGAAATTTATTTGGAAGGGAAAGAGGTCCCAAAGAGCCAAAAACATCCTAAAAAAGAAGAGCAGAGTCAGAGGACTCACACTTTCTGACTCTGAAGCATATTATAAAGCTAAAGTGGTCAAAACAGCATGGTATTGGCATAAAGATATAAACATATTGATCAATGGAGTTAAATTTAAAGTTCAGAAATAAACCCTCACCTCTACGGTCAACTGATTTTTTATAAGCCCACTAATCCTACATTTCTGAGACAGAACAGTCTCTTAAAAAATGGTGCTGGGAGAACAGAATATTGATAACCAAAAGAATGAAAGAGGACCCCTATCTCAATCCCCATATAAGAATCAACTTGAAGTTATCAAAGACCTAAATATAAAAGCCAGTACCATAAAATTCCCAGAAGATAATGTAGGGAAACATCTTAAACACCTTGTGGTAGGTGGTGGTCTCTTGGACCTTACACCAAAGCATGTACAAGAAAAGAAGAAAAAAAGATAAATGAGAGCTCCTCAAAATTAAACACTTCTGTACCTCAAAGGACTTTGTGAAAAGGATAAAAAAGTAGCCTACTCAATAGAAGAAAATATTTGGAAATCACATATCTGGTAAGGGTCTAATACCTAATACCTATGATATATAAAGAGATCCTACAACAAAACAATAAAGGACAAGTGACCCAAATAAAATTGGGCAAAGAACTAACTAGTCATTTTTCTAAAGAAGAAATGCAACTGGCAAAGAAACACATGAAATAAATGTTCAACATCACTGAATATTAAGGAAATGCAAATCAAAGCTACGATGAGATATTTCACACCTATCAGCATAGCCACTATTAACAAAACAGAAAACTACAAGTGTTGGAGACTAGGGAGAGAATAGGAATGCTTATACACTGTTGGTGGGAATGTACAATGGTACAATCACTGTGGAAGTCTGTTTTGCAGTTCCTAAGGAAGCTGGATAGAGTCTGCCATGTGACCTGGCTATACCACTTTCAGGTATATACACCCAGAAGAACTGAGAGCCACATGAAAAGAACGGAATATCACAGCAGTGTACACAGCAACATTATTCAATTGCCAAAAGATGGAAACGCAGATGTCCATCAACTGACAAACGGATAAACAAACTGGTATATACACATGAAGGTATATTATTATTCAGCTCTAAGAAGAAATTAAGTCGCAAAGTATATGACAATGCAGAAGAACCTGGAAAACATTACATTGCGTGAAGAAAGCCAGAGCAAATTCATAGAGTTAATAGCTGAGGTTAAGTCTGTGCAGTACTGGTAAAAAGTTGTTTGGAAATATTTGGAAATGAATAGAAATCATGAAAGCACATCAAAAGATTCATAATTAGTAGCACTAATACATGGGAATGATTGTTTTTTTGTTTTTTGGGTGGTTTTTTCTGGAGTAATGAAAATGCACTAATATTGACTGAACTGATGAATACACAACTGTGATTGTACTAAATGCCACAGATTGTACACTTTAGATATGTGTATGATATGTGAACAAAAAAATAATAAAAAGGATGTGGGAAAATCAGCAAGATGGTGGCAGCATAAGGGGCTCCTAGAGTCAACTCCTGCTACAGGGCAGTTAGTAAACATCCAGAGCTCTCTGGAGCTAGCTGAAGTACCTGTTTGGGGACTCGAGGAGACCAGCAGAGCATCCTGCAACCCTTGAAGGGATAGAAGGAGGAGATTGCCCATCTGCAGAGAAGACTCGTAAGCGCTCCATGCCCCGGAGGCTGGTGCCCATCCTCCACTGGTGGCACATGCCACCTCACCTCGGGAGCTGTTCTGCTGGAATTGAAAGCTCCACTTTCCAAAACGGGGGAGGAAGAGACGATAGGGCACCAATTTCAGCTACTGATGAGTAAATTCAGCGAGCTAAAGTATAATCCTCAGAACAACTGAAGTTTGAGTCTGTCCAAGTCAGAAAGAGGACGGTAGCAGCCATCTTAACTCCATGCCTGGCACGAGGGGAAGCCAGGCAGACTGAAAATCACAGTGCTGGTGGGAACCGGCTTCTTTCCATACAGATCAGCTTGCTGCTCTAGCCTAGGCCTCAGAACCACCTATGGGAGTGAGGAAGCTGCAGGGACCTGAGCCAGACTCTTCGAGAAATGACCAGCCAGGCCGCGGAGGCCAGTGATTATCCTACTTTGGCTACATGAACCGCCCCAGGAGCTATTCTGTGGCTGAAACTGGAAGCTCCATTTCCCAAAAACAGGGAAGGAGGAGACGGTTGGCTGCCAAGTTCGGCTACTGATTGGGAGACTTGGCCATCTAAGATATAACCCTGGAAACACCTGGGGTGTGAATCTGCCCACATCAGAAAGAGGCCAGTGGTCATCATTTTGACTCTGCCCCCAGCCTGAGGGGAAGTGGGGCTGACCAAAAATCACTGTGATGGTGGGAACCGGTTTCTTTCACCCAGATTGGCCTGCAGCCCTAGCCTAGGCTTCAGCCCCACACTGGCAGGGAGAAGGCTGGTGGGCCCTGCACCAGCCTATGCAGGTAACTGCAGGTAGCTTTGTCTGGCACAGACAGAAAATCCAATGTCCTGGGGCAACTGTGGTCATCTAGGGCCTGCATAGCATAGATTGCTATCCATACCTGCAGCTCCATCCCCGCCCCAGGCAAGGGAGAAAGGGGCATGAAGCTTCATCAGTTTCTCTGGGCAACTACAGTCTAGGCCTGCATGACTTGGATTCTTCTACACAGCTGTGACTCTGTCCCTACACGTGGCAAAGGAGAAAGTTGGGAAAAGGTTCGTTGGTCCCTGGTGCAATCAGGACAGCTTGAGCTTCCACAGTTTATAGCTTCAATTACAATCTTGACTCCTACTGCACAACCAGCAAGGAATAAAGGGCAGGAAGTCCTAAACTAAAGAGAAAAACTGCACCCAGAATAAATACTCTGATAATCCAGATGCCAAAACACCAACAAAAAAAATTACAATCCACACCAAAAAACAGGAAGCTATGGCCCAGTTAAAGGAACAAGATGAGCCTCCAGATGACATAAAGGAGTTGAGACAACTAATCAAAGATATTCAAACAAATCTCCTTAATAAATTCAATGAGGTGGCTAAAGAGATTAAGGATATTAAGAAGACACTGGACGAGCACAAAGAAGAATTTGAAAGCATACACAGAAAAAGAGAAGATTGAATGGGAATGAAAGAATTGGTAAGCTTGAAAGTGAACATACAAAAGAACAGATGAAGAAAGAATGGAAAAAATGAAACAATGGAAAAAATTGAACAAGGTATCAGGGAACTAAATGACAGCAAAAGGCGTGCAAACATATGTGTCATGGGTGTCCCAGGAGAAGAGAAGGGAAAAGGGGCAGAAGGAATATTTGAAAAAATAATGGTAGAAAATTTCCCAACCCTATTGAAGGACATAGATATCCATGGATGTAAGATATCCATGCCCAAGAAGCACAACCTACTCCCACCCGAAAAAAATGCAAACAGACCAACTCTGAGACACATACTCATCAGAATGTCAAATGCCAAAGACAAAGAGAGAATTCTAAGAACAGCAAGAGAAAAGCAATGTACCTCATATAAGGCATACCCAATAAGATTAAGTTCTGATTTCTCACCGGAAACCATGGAGGCAAGAAGGCAGTGGTGTGATATATCTAAGATACTACAAGAGATAAACTTGCAGCCAAGAATCTTATATCCAGCAAGACTGTCTTTCAAAAATGAGGGTGAGATTAGAATATTCACAGATAAACAGAAACTGAGAGAATTTCTAACCAAGAGTCAAGATTTTCAGGAAATACTAAAGGGTGTGCTAGAGCCTGAAAAGAAAGGACAGGCGAGAGAGGCCTGGAAGACAGTCTAGAAATGAAGATTATATCAATAAAATGTAACTAAAAGTGTCAAAAGAATAATGAAAAGAAAATATGACAAATAAAACTCAAATAGTCAGGAATAAACTCAACCAACGATAAAGCACTTATATTCAGAAAACTACAACTCAATGTTAAATCAAAAAAGGCCTAAATAACTAGAAGAACATTCCATGCTCATGGACTGGAAGACTAAATATCATTAAGATGCCAATTCTACTCAAATTGATAAACAGATTCAATGAAATCCTGACAAAAATTACACCAGCATTGAAAAAAAAAACTGGAAATACGATCATCAAATTTATTTGGAAGGGTAAGGGGTTCTGAATAGCCAGAAACATTACAAAAAGGAAAAGCAAACCCTCATCTCCAGACTTTAAATCATATTACCTAACTGTAGTAGTAAAAACATAATGGTACTGGCATAAAGACAAACACATAGACCAAATGGAGCCAAATAGATTGTTCAGAAACAGACCCTCACATGTATGGTCAAGTGATTTTTGACTAACCTGTAAAACCCACACAGTTCAGGCAGAAGAGTCCATTCAACAAAGGGTGCTGAAAGAACTGGATATCCATAGCCGAAAGAAGGAAAGAGGACCCCTATCTCATACTTTATTCAAAAATTAACTCGAAATGGATCAAAGACTTAAAAATAAAAGCAAGAGGGAAACGGACTTGGCCCAGTGGTTAGGGCGTCTGTCTACCATATGGGAGGTCCGCGGTTGAAACCCTGGGCCTCCTTGACCCATGTGGAGCTGGCCCATGCGCAGTGCTGATGCGCACAAGGAGTGCCCTGCCATGCAGGGGTGTCCCCGCGTAGGGGAGCCCCATGCACGAGGAGTGCGCCCCGTAAGGAGAGCCGCCCAGCGCGAAAGAAAGTGCAGGCTGCCCAGGAATGGCGCCACCCACACTTCCCATGTCGCTGACGACAACAGAAGCGGACAAAGAAACAAGACGCAGCAAATAGACACAGGGAGGGGGGAATTAAATAAATAAATAAATCTTTAAAAAATAAATAAATAAAAAATAAAAGCAAGAACCATAAAACTTGTAGAACAAGTTGCAGGAAAATATCTTCAAGACTGGCTGGTAGGTGGTGGATTCTTGAGATAAGAGGAGAACTGAGATGGACTATTGATGTTTAATGTACGTTGGAGTTTTAATTAGCTTTAAAGTGTGGAAATGTATAGAAAGGATGGTAACACAGTGACTAATAGCTATTTTATAAATGGGGATGTGGCTGAAAATGGTAATCTAGGTACGTAAATGCCAATGGACAGAATGCTAGAGAATAATCTAGGAACTGAACAGCACAGTAAACCAAGAGGTGGATGAGAATTGTAGTTGATGGTACAGATGCAAGAGTGTCCTTTGTGAGCTAGAACAAATGTACATCACTACTGCAGGATGGTGGGAATGTGGAGAAGCATGGGAAAAATAGAGCTGAAGTGACTATGGACTGTGGTTAGCAGTAATAATATAATATTTTTGTTATCTATGTGAAAGATGTACTGTGTTGATACTGAAGCAGTATGGAAAATGTGAGCCAAATATATACTATGGACATGGTAACAATCAGACGATATTATCTTATCTGTAACAAATGTTCCACCACAGTGTGGTGTGCTGATGGAGGGGTGTTGTTTGGGAATTGTTTGGGAATTCCACTCATTGCATGATTGTTTTATAAGTTTACAACTTCTGTCATAAAAAATATATTTAAAAAATAATAACAGGGTGGTTGGGGAAAAACACACCAAACATAAGATAAGGACAATGATTATTAGTAAGATTTTGACAATATTCTTTCACAATTTGTAACAAACGTTTCAAAACAATGCAAGGTGTTGGTGGAGGGTTGATGTATGGGACCCCTGTATGATGTTATGCATGTTTACTTTGTAAGTTCACAATTTTTACGATACACTTAATTGTTTATGTATGTTCATATATAAATCATATAAAGATGATAATAATAGGATTGGTTAGGGGAAAAATACTTTGGTTAGTAGTAATATTTTGACAATGCTCTTTAATCGGTAGTTAAAAAGGTTTAACAATCCAAGTTAGGCGGCAGACTTGGCCCAGTGGTTAGGGTGTCAGCCTACCACATGGGAGGTCCACAGTTCAAACCCCAGGCATCCTTGACCCTGTGCAGCTGGCCCATGCGCAGTGCTGATGTGTGCAAGGAGTGCCGTACCACACAGGGGTACCCCCCCCGTAGGGGAGCCCCACGCGCAAGGAGTGCGCCCTGTAAGGAGAACTGCCCAGCACAAAAGAAAGTGCAGCCTGCCCAGGAATGGTGCTGCACACATGGAGAGCTGACACAACAAGATGACACAACAGAGATTCCCATGCCGCGAACAACAACAGAAGCGGACAAAGAAGACACAGCAAATAGACACAGAAAACAGACAACCAGGGGGGAGGGGGAAGGGGAGAGAAATAAATAAATCTTTAAAAAAAAAAAATCCAAGTTATTGGTGGTAGGGTAAGTTATGAGAGTCCTGTATGATGTTTTATCTTTGTTTTATAAGTTTGCAACTATTAGTATACACTTATTTATGTATGAGTGATATACTTCAATAAATTAATTAAAAAAAAAAAAAGGATGTGTGTAAATCTTTGGAAATGAATAGACAAGGTGAAAGCAAAACATAATGTTTGGGAAGCAAACTTGGCCCAGTGGATAGGGCATCTGTCTACCACATGGGAGGTCCGCGGTTCAAACCCCAGGCCTCCTTGACCCGTATGGAGCTGGCCCATGTGCAGTGCTGATGCACACAAGGAGTGCCGTGCCCCGCAGGGGTGTCCCCACGTAGGGAAGCCCCACGCGCAGGGAGTGCACCCCATTAGGAGAGTTGCCCAGAGTGAAAGAAAGTGCAGCCTGCCCAGAAATGGTGCCGCACAAAAGGAGAGCTGAGAGATGACACAACAAAAAGAAACACAGATTTCCGGTGCCAGTGATAAGGATAGAAATGTTCACAGAAGAACACACAGTGAATGGACACAGAGAGCAGATAACTGGGGTGGGGGTGGAGGGAAGGGGAGAGAAATAAAATAAATCTTAAAAAAAAAAAACATACATAATGTTTGTAACTAGCAGTGCTATTATATGGGAATGACAGGTTGAAAGGGAATGTCTAACATCATGTAAATTACTGGAAGAAAAGCTAAAAAATTTAACACGGGACTGTGTAGTAAAAAAAACCTCATGTGAAATATGAATTATGGGTAATATTGCATATAGAAGACTAGTTTTCTTTGAAATGGAACAAATGTATGTTAATGTTAGAAGATGTTAATATCAGACCAAAAAACCACATCATTATGCTAAGTGAAAGAAAGCAGACACAAAGTACTATATATTGTATGATTCCATTTATACAATTTGTAAAATATTAATCAATTTATAAAGATGGAATTAGATTAGTGGTTATGTAGGGCTGAGGAAGGATAGAGCAACTGAGAGGTGACTGCTAAGGGGTGTAGAGTTTTTCTTTTTGGAATAATTGTTTTAAAATTTTTGGGGTGACAAATGCACAACATTGTGATTATATTAAGCCACTGATTATACATATTGGAAAGACAGTATGGTATATAAATATATCTCAGTAAAACTGCTTTTAAATAAAAAAGCAGGAAATGCCAGACATAGCCACTATGTACAGTCAGGAAGCATAGAGAAATTGAGAGGTCATGAATTTTTTGTCTGTTTTTTCTTTATTATTATAATTGAAATAATGAAAATGCTCTAATAATGATTGAAGTGATGAATGCACAACTATGTGATTATGCCAAATATTACTAATAGCACACTTTGGATGGATTTTATACTTTATTAATATGTATCAATAAAATTTCTTTGTTATAAACTAAATAAATAGCGGATTCTGGGGAAAAATACACAAAATCGACTACTGTTTGATGATATTCTTTCATAATTTTTTACAAATGTTTCACAATAATGCAAGGTATTGGTGGTGGGGTGAGGTATGGGAGTCCTGTATGATATTAAGCATGCTTGTTTTTTTAAGTTCACATTTACTACACGCTTATTGTTTATGTATAGTCATAATGAATGATATACTGCAATACATTTTTTTAAATAAAAGATACTGCACAGTAAAATGGGAAAAAGAATAAACAAAACCAAACAAAACATAGAGCTGTAAAACACAATAAGTTAACCTTAACGTAAACTATGGATCATAGTTAATAGTATAGTAATAATTATTGTTTCATCAGTTATAATGAAGGTACCACATTAATCAAAATGTCAGTAAATGGGAAAACTGTGGGAGGTGAGGGTATACAGGAACTCTTGTGCTTTCTAAATGATTTTTCTATAAACTTACAGCTACTCTAATAAAGTGGGAAAAAAGTTTATTGCAGTTCTCTGTATGGAGTTTTTATTATTTTTCAACTGTCCTATACATTTGAAAGTTTTGCTAAAATTTTTTTTAAAAATCATTATAAATCAAGGATGGGAAGTAGATGGATTTGGTATTTGGTATTCTCCTGAATTCCCAATTCCCTTCAAGAAGACTATTTATCACATTATTTTATTGGCCCTGCCTCTTTCAGAGTCCTCACTGGATAGAAATACCATCCTCTTCACATTGTCAATTTTCAAGTAATGGTCCAATTCCAGGATACTTTCCCATATTCACAGAATACACGGTCACCAAGCATCATCTACTCCTCAATTTTTCCTGCCTTTTTATAGAAGGTCATCCAAATTAAGAACCTAGTCTAAAACCCTAACTTTATAATTCCTTAATCAACTAAGATATTATTCTGCAGCAGCACCTGATTTTCTATTTCTTCCAACTACTAAATAGGCATCTTGATTTAAACTTAACAGTCTTGTCCTCCTCCTCCTCTTATTAATAATACTCTTCAGTCTCAGAGAAAATGCAATCACCTTTTCTTCAGACCCATCAGCAACCTGTAGATTCACTGCTTACCTTCCCTGGACTCTGGTCAATCACATTCCTAAAAGAGATTTGTAGCCCTAAGTATCCAAATAAATCTCAAAATCTAGGCTCTCTTGTCTGAGCTACCAATTTTAAAGCCTGGATCATCCTAATTGTCTGTTTTCTCCACACTTCCTCATGGAAGGAAGTTAAAAGAGTCAAATGAATAAAGAGAAGACACAGATTTCACCAGAAATTTATGACCTACAAACTTACCTAATCCTTTAATACTGCTCAGGAATCCTTTTCCTTATCCTTACTGGGCTTCCATTTATCAAAGGGACTATTTTCAAACCACTATTTCACCCTTACACCTTTCACTCACCAGATGAAAAAAAAAAATGAACACTTACTGAGTGCTTTCTATGTATCACTGACTCTTAAATGTTTTACATGCTGTAATTCTATTCTCACAAATCTGTTTCACCCTTACACCTTTCACTCTCATTAGATTAAAAAAATAAAAAACACTTACTGAGTGCTTTCTATGTATCAGTGACTTTTAAATGTTTTACAGCCTTTAATTCAATTCTCATAACTCTTTCAGACTGGTTACTATTATTTCCTACATTTTAAAGCACAGAAAATTTAAGTAAACATGCCCCATGATCTCTCAGATGTTGGTGTCAGGATTTGAACCAAACAGTGTGGCTAAAAGAGTCCATATTCTTAAACTCTCTACCAGTGATTCTTAACTGAAGACAATAATTTTGCCTGTTAGGGGAACATTTGGCAATAAAGGAGTGGGGGAAGTATGTGCTATTTGTATCCAATGATAGTGGCTAGGATGTTGCTAAACATCCTACAATACACAGGAGAGAATTCACTAAAAACAAAGATTTATCCAGCCCCAAAAATCAACAATGCCAAGGTTGAGAAAGCCATTCCACACTAAAGCCTATCTAATTCACAACATTAATCATCAACATCATCCTACAGATTTTCTCCCCTAGACTACTCTCATCCTCATTTCCTTTCTTTAATTTCCCCCCATCTTTTCTGTGTGGGAGAAACTGATGGTATGAGAATTATCAATGAAGGTTTTTGTCTATGTCAACATACGCACTCCAGGAAGTTCCTGAGTGATCTTGACCATCCTATCCTCACCAACACCACCACCAGCAACATTGTTTTTATTGATGGAGTTCCCAAAAACTGATTCTACTGTTAGTTCCCTTCTATTTTCTTTATACAGCCTGTACCCAACATTTGACACATTGTGGGTATTCAATACATATTTTATGGAAAGAGCTGATGCTCTGCTTCCTATTTCAATGAGAAAAGAAAACTTCCACAAATAACCAATCCATATTCATACTCTGCCATTTCTCATTTCTGCTGAGGAACTATTAATGCTCAATCCTTAAATGTAGCTCTACATCACATCCCCTCTACTGTATCAAATATTCTGACTCTACTGGATCATTCCTTAATTGTCAGACACATGCTGTAAAAAGTCTTCCCTTTATCCTACATCCCATTTATTCTAACATCCCATTTCTGTTTCCCATTACAATAAACCTCCTTGGAAGCATCGTTTATGCTTATGATCTTCAATCCCTCTACTCCCATTCTCATATAAACCTATCTGATTTGAGCTTTCACCCTTCCAAATGTTCAGAAAGTCTTCTGGTAAGGTTACCAATGACTTTCAAATTGCTAATTCCATTTGTCAATTCTGAGTCCCTGTCCAACTTGACCTACCATTCTTTCTCACTTAAAAAAAAAATCAAAATGACCAAAAAAGTAATATTCATAAGTTCTTTGAAAGCTGTCATTTTTCCATAAAATATAGAGGTCCAAGCCTTGCCACTTGGTTATAGAGCTATTTAGTAGCCACTGAAAAAACCCAAACTAGTTTTTCCCAGATTTGTGATCTTTCCATTAAGTCAGAAATGTCCCCCTTTATACCTAATAGACTACTAAGGAATGATCAATTCAAGCAAGAGAGGGCAGTTCAGTTCACAACTGAGTTACAGGCACACTGGACTTCCAGTTTTTCTTGCTAGTAGCATTATCCTCTAATAAAGTGCATCTGGCAAATAATGGCTGATACCTACCGTGCACAGGTACCACACCTTCCTAGTATTCCACTTCAAGGGGAACCAAAGGAATGTGAAACCAGCAAACTTCATTCCCCGGATCAGCAAGCGTAAAGCAACATTTCTGATGGTAATTCTCAGAAATTAATTTGTCTTTCCTATTACTTGTTATTCTTTCATTTTCCATAATCATTTCCTTTACTTGTACAACTATTTATAGGACTCTTTTCTCTCAAACTTTAATAAAGGGCAATAGCACTGGTTCTACTTATTTAAGGATCTCTCCCTCCTAAAACAATCCACACACATAAACCCCAAACTCTGATTTCCTTTCCTTCCAGAATTCATGTTCTTTCTATGTCCACAAAGACATTCAGACAAACAATAAAGGATACCTAGAAATGTCCTATACTGTATTTCAATAAAGATTAATTTATTAATATACATTACTAGCAATAAAGAAATAAGGCTTACAGATTCAGTTTTGCTAAGAAATTTAATCCTGTCTCATAAAACTAATGAAATACCTTATATGTTTTGATCAAATCCTGTATTTTCAAATCAGAGATACTTAAAGAAAGAATATCTGAGTCAACTTCATTCAACAACTTCTATTGTTCACAATTATTTTCTGCAGTATCAACCATATCCACTTTTTCAATGTATATTTTCCCACATTACAAATTATTCAAAGTATATAAGTAAGAAATAAATTTTCTACCACCAAAAAGCTGAATTATATGCAATTGTCAGGGGCAACCAAATTATTTTTCAGCCTTGCTCTGTGCAATAATAAAATCTAGGATAAATTGATATTCCTAATAAATTACCTTTAGTTTCTTCCACAGCAAGTTTATCACAAATTTGCTTTTCATAGGTACAAAGATGTTCCAGGGCTTCTCTATAGAGACCTGCTTCCCGAAGAACTTGATTCTGATATAACAGGAGTTCACTATATTCATAGTCCACTTTATCAGGGGATGTCTGTATGTGAATATAAAAAATACTAACAGCAAGAATTGTATTTTCATAGTCAAAAATTGTTTACACTCTCAAAAATATACAAGTCAACAGATAACATGATTGATAACACTGATTTTTAAAATTTGTCTATAGAGCAACTAAACGACAATATTAGTTTATAACTTGTTGAATAAGAACCCATAAATCTTTTTTTTTAAGTCTATGACTTTACTTTTTTTAAAATTAATTAATTTATTTCTACTTCCCACCCCCACCCCATTGTGTGCTCTCTATGTCATTCATTGTGTGTTCTTCTGTGTCTGCTTGTATTCTCATTAGCTGGCTCCAGGAACCAATCCTAGGACCTTCTGGAGTGGAAGAGAGGCAATCATTCTCTTGTGCCACCCACCTCAGCTCCCTGTTTTGCTACATCTTTTATTATCTCTCCTGTGTCTCTTTCTGTTGCATCATCTTGCTGCGCCAGTTCTATGCTCCAGCTGGCACTCCTGCGTGGGGTGGCACTCCCGCGCGGGCAGGCACTATGCATGGGCCACTTTGCCTACACCAAGAGGCCCTGGGCATCAAACCCTGGACCTACTATATGGTAGATGGGAGCCCAAGTGCTTGAGCCACATCTGCTTCCCCCAAGGTCTTTATATACACTAAATAAATGGGGGAGAAGGGAGAACTCTAACTTAATAGAAGAATGCCAATTAATAAATCTTGACAGATAATAGATTTATTTTACAATTATTAATAGCCATCTATAACAAGAATCATAATCAATGAATGCTAAAAACTGGTGGTGAAAGTCTGATGAGGGGCAGCCTATTCATAAAGTCTCAGAATTATCTCCCAACAAATAAACTGCTTATTAAATACAAAAGGGGAGGGGTGACTTTCAGTAAGGAAACTTGGTAGATATCACCTTAACTAATTGATCAGATTGTCTACAACTATCTTAGAGAGATAACATGTGCCTCTTGATGTGACAGAACTGAGGAATGGCCCAGTATCACTTCTGTGATTTTCTGTCCAAAATGATTATATTTAATAAAGAGGAAATATGAGACAAATCCAAATTGAGGAATATTCTACAAAAGCACTATACCATGATCTTCAAAAATATCCATGTCATGAACTACCAAGAAAGTCTTAGAAACTGATTCATATTAAGAGACTAAATAGAAATGGTAAATAAAGTATGAATCTATGCTGAAATGGGAAAAAATTGCCAGAAAGGATATAGTTAGTTAATTATTTAAATTTACTAATAAATTCACAGTAAATTCACATATGGACTGTAGATTAGAGAGTAGTCTATCAATGTTGAATTTTCTGATTTTTGATAATCATACTATTTATAGATAAATGACAACTACAGGGATATTTTTAAGATGTATACACTGAAGCATTTAGAGGTAAAAAAATGATTTCTGCAATTACACTAAAATGTTTCAAAAAGAAAATTTATATAATTATTGCGATTATAAAGCAAATGTGTCAAATGTAACAGTTGGTTAATGTGGATGAACTCTTTACACAAAGTTCTTCATATTATTCTTGCAACTTTTCTATAAGTTTGGAATTATTACAAAATAAAAAGTTACAGAGTCTATGTAAACCTCTTTATGTTAGTTACACTAAGATCTATTAAAATGGCTTCTAGTTATTACCTGTTGTGTTTTCCTAAATTCTTCTAAAATCTTTGCTGCCATTTCATAATCTTCTAATAAATGGTAAGCAATAGCATATCCAATCCATGATGCTCTCTGTGCAGGTCGAAGCTGAAGTAATTGATATCTCGTTTCCTTCAAGGAAAAAAAAAGACCTTTCTCCTAGGTTTACACTTAAATGCTCCTTAAAAAGATCATTAATTAACCCCATAACACTGAAAACTTTGCAATAAAATGTTGAGAATAACAGAAAAGTTTCAAAAAGATTCATACTGTGTAGCTTTATAGAGCCAAAGAAATATTTAAGAAGCATAATGAAACACCCAAGCTAACTGTAAAAAGTTTTTAAAAACTTAAAACAATATAATCTTATTTAGAGAGATGATGGAAGACAGTACCAAGAGAAAAATTATTCATAAATTCTAAAATAGAAAAGTACCTATGAAGTTAAGGTATTTGGAAAACAGCTCAACAGGTAAAGATATTACATGGGGAAAAAAAAGAATGACAGACTATGAAAAAGGAACTAAAGAAACACAAGATTGATTTAAGGATTAAAAATAAAGCTACAAAGATTTAGAAACATACTACTTTGAATGAACATATAAAAGGAGAAACAATAACACAAAAAATATATACATATAATAAAAAGAACAAAATTTGCAGAAAACTGTAGAAAGGCTGTATTTACATATAATTGCCAAAGGCATTGGCCATTTGAAGAATACTTATGCTAATTTTTACTGAATTAAGTCAGTCATAGAGAACAGTATTTTCCACTTAGAAACAAAAACTTATTTCACTTACCCTGTAACCCTCAAGATCTCTCATTTGAATCTGTAGTAAAGAAAGGTCCCTTAAGATTTGAAGATTGTCTTTATCCCATTTTAGCGCATTTCTATAACACTTAATGGCTTCATCATACTTCTTGTCTGACCTTTGGAGAAGGCCATAAACATGCCAACCTAAAGGAATTAGTTAAGGATATAACCTACAACTCAAGGAATTTTCCAAATCATCTCCCAGGAAACTAGGAGTACTACATCTATTTATAAAATTATAAGTGTTAAGAAACACAAGGAAAAAAATAAAAACAAGAATAAAAATGAGGAAATATACAGAAGGCAGCTTAATACAGCAGAAAAGAGCAGTCTTTGGAACCTGAGAGAATTAGGTCTAGTCTGCCTTATCATCTCTGTGACCTTGAATGAGTTTCCTCATTTATAAAATGGAAATAGAAAGAGTACCTATACAGCGAAACAGAAAAGTGAGGACTAAGTGGGATAACACAAGTAAACTACTCACGAGCTGACAAAAAAAAGATACTCAATGAATGTTAGGAATTATCTTTACTACTAAAACAAAAAAAGGGGATGGGTCTCTGTAATTATATAAAATCAATGTGAATTTTCTTATCTTTTCAGCTATAAAGACCCTCAGAACAGTTCTTATTGTGGTACAAAGTTCCTAAAACTCAATCACATATAAAATAAAACTACTCGTTCATTTAACAAATAACCATTAAAAAGTTTTAATAATTAGGGTAAAGGTAAGCAAAACAGACAGTCTCCTAAATCATAGGATTTAAAGTCTAGTAAGGAAAACATACAAGCAAAATTACAGTAAATTGGGGGGTGGGGGGGGTGGGAAATGCTACAAAAAGGACAAAATAGGCAAAAAATTTCACTCCACTAATACAGGTACCTTTTAATATAGACTTGGACTGCTGTAACTGTTACCCACTCCTCTTCCCTGTTTCTCTTTTATTCTCTCCTGTCAGAGTAGCTCTTTCTAAAACACACATAATCACAACCGTCCTCCACATCAATTCATGTACCTTTCCAGACACTTAAGGTACCCTTCATAATCTGGCCCCCATTACCTATTTTCTTATTCTTTCCCATTTCTATCATTGGTACCTTATTATTTTAGACCTTAATCACCCTCCTGAGCATTTCAACAATCTTGTAACTCTCATCTTCACCCTCTATACCTTCCAAGAAGCTAACACTGCTAAAGATTTAAAGGAACTTATGTCCACCAAGAAGAACCCAATTAAATAAACCATGGTAAATACAGAACACTGTATAATCATTTAAAATGATGGAAAGATAGTGAGAATAGTCTTATTAATTAAGCCCTTGTTTACCTTTCCAGCCTCTCATCACTTCTAATTCACATATTTCTGCTTTACTGGGTTAGTGACAATTTTTTGAAGAAGCCATAATACTCAAAAATGTTCTGTATGTTCCCAGTAAGTAAATCCTCCTTCACTAGACTGTAAGTTCCTTGAAAGCAAAGTCCATATCTTTTCTTCATCTGTACTGTGCCAGGTTGGTAAACACTTGAAAACTCGCTAAATGTTTCTGCACTTAAAATTGTTATTACCCCACAAACTAGGTACAGAAATATTTCTATTTCTGGATGTGGAGAAACAGCACTGATGCATGACTGGTGGGAATATAGAATGGAGCAGCCAATGTAAAGGACAGTTTGGGGGTTCCTCAGGAAGCTAAGTATAGAACTGCCACATGACCCGGCAATTCCACTACTAGGTACATACCTAGTAGACTTGAAAGTAAGGACATGAACAGATATATGCACACCAATGTTCATAGCAGCATTATTCACAATTGCCAAAAGATGGAAGCGGCCCAATGGAATATTATTCAGCTTTAAGAAGGAATGAAATTTTGACACATGCGAAACATAGGTGAACTTTGAGGATCTTATGTTGAGTGAAATAACCCAAACACAAAAGGACAAATATTGCATGATCTAACTTATATGAATAAGAATAGTGAGCAGGTGCATGGAGGTATAGTCTGGAAGACAGGGTGCTAGAAAATAAGAGGGAAGAATAGAAATTCGTGAGCTAATGCTTAATCTGTGCAGAATTTATACTTTGGTTGATTGAAACAGCCTGAGAATGCATGGAGGTAATGGAGGTGAAGCTATGTGACTGCAATTAGTAGCACTTAAGTGTGAGTGTGAACATGGTAAAAGGGGAAGTTAGAAGGAATTAGAAATGTCTGAGAGAAGTTAGAAGGAAGTTAAAGCCATGAAGTTAGAAGGAAAACAAGAGGATAAAATGAACAACTGTATAACTCAGTGGATCCTGGGGTGGCTGAGGATTGTAGTTAATACGAATATAAGAATTCTCTTTAAGAATCTGTAACAAAGGTATCTAGCACAGAGCATTAATTGTAGGGTGATATATGGGAAAAAATGCACTTAAAACATACTTCTATGGGATATGAATGTGTTTGTGTTGTTATAGGTATGTTTTCTCAGTAGACAAAGGCCCACAGAGCAGCTAACAAAATATTATACTTCCCTCCTGGGGAAGTCCTGCTACTTACTCAACAAAAGAACATGGACCTATATGCCAAGTCCTTAATCTTAATGTTTGTATGTATGAATCTTATTCCCGTAAAAATGGAACTCTGCCTAATTATAATTAATGCCTTAGAGTAACCCCCTAAAAATGTCTTTTTAAAAAATGTGGCTCTAAGCCAAACTCTGCAAATAAACTCACTACTTTCACCCCAATGTGAGACATGACTCCCAGGGATACGCCTCCCGGGCACCAAGGGATTATTACCAAACAATAATCAGCAATGGATTTGGGAAAAGACTTTGACCAAAAGGGAGAAACACTAAATAAAAAATAATTTTTATAGCTAAGAGATTTCTAAGTGACTTGGGAGGTCATTTTGGAGGTTATGCTTATGCAGGTCTCAAGACAGATTTCACAAACTTCCACAGTAAACAAAGCCTCAAACAAGAGTACTCCCAAGGGCTCTTGGGACAGCTGGACAACAGAGGTGAGGCACACAGCATCATGAAACAACACCCCTTCCGCAGGCCCTATCTGGGAATATACGGTAATCTATCTCCCTAATATAACATAGTTATACTTATTTATAGCTCCCCTAATTATGATTCTTCTACTCCTTTTATTTAAACCTATAGTTTTCAATGTATCTATTAACTATATTTCAGAGACTTAAATCTTTGAACTCTCAAATGCCGGTTTAGACCTGAATCTCAGCAGAGTAATGGACAACTCCTATTCTCCAGTTCTTCAGGATTCCCCAGATAAGCAGCAAAACAATGATATGGATAAGTCCCACCTCCCCAAAAAACAGTAAGTGTTTGCAGCTACAGATAGGACAATTCCTTCCATTTGCTCCATGGTATCTGTATCCTCTCTCTGCTGAAGCAGATGTCTTCCTGGGTACTTTGGGATTGGAGAATGAACAACTGTGTATGTGTGGGGGGACGTGTGTGTGTGTGTGTGTGTGTGTGTGTGTGTGTACACAGACCAAAGTAGATTAGCTGTTATCATGGATGCTATCTTGTGCTGGTGAAAGAACTTGTAACCTTGATATATAGTATTTGCCAGGGGTTCAGGGGCGGGGGTGGGGGAAAGGATGAATGGGTGGAACAGGGCATATTTGGGGCAGTGAAATTCTTCTGTATAATACTGCAATGACAAATGCATGATATAATGCATTTGTCAAGGCCTATGGAACTCTATAGCACAAAATGTAAATTATAATGTAAACTCTAGACTCTGGTTAGTAACAATGCTTCAAGATATTTAGTTCATCAACTGTAACAAATGTACCAATGTACCAGACTGATCTACGATATAAATAATAGGGGTTAAACTATGTGTGTGGGTGCAGGCAGGTGGGTTATATGGGAATTCCCTATACTTTTGTGTAATTTTTCTGTAAATGTAAATATAAAACTTATCTAAAAATAAAGCTAAAAAATAACAATTTAACTAACAGCAAACCATAATTTTTTCTATATCTTCTCTCAAACATTTCTAATTGCT
Organism: Dasypus novemcinctus; assembly: GCF_030445035.2. NCBI lineage: Eukaryota > Metazoa > Chordata > Mammalia > Cingulata > Dasypodidae > Dasypus > Dasypus novemcinctus. The sequence goes on from NC_080673.1 coordinate 54,661,923, forward strand.
CCCACCTTTACCCTCCTATTAATAAAATAAAATTTATCTAGTATTGTACTTAACATTATGAGGGAATATGTTAAGCATCTTAGATAAGAAAGGATTTGAACCTAGATGAAACACATTCCAAAGCCTCTACTTTTAATCAGCACATTATACTGTCTCTCTGAAATTCCTCTTATTGTACCTTCTCTAAATTTATGAACTTGACAAAATTTGCATGATGTCCTTTAACACTGGAAAGAACTTTCACAGACACTGTTTAAGGCAAGTCCATCTATTTGTGAGATAGCTTAAATGCTAGAAACAGTAGGTATACATTCATATCACCAGAAAGAAGGCAACTGCTGTTATTCAAATTATGAAAGAATAATTTTCTCTGGAGCTACAATGTAAGAGGGAAATAAAAGTTGTGATTCCGAAATTGGTGCCTTATCTCAAGACACCTCCCACCCAATCTTAATCTCAAAAAGGATACACACATGACTCTTCAAGTCATTTCTCAAACCTCTACGAACCAATTCATAAGCTTCTTCCTTTTTTCCCAAACAGTTCAATGTTAATCCTTTCATAGCCAAGGTTTCTAATTTAAAAACAAAGAAAAAGGAGAATTAAACATTAAAAATAGTCAATAACAATAAAAATTTAACCATAATCTCAAAAACAAAGTTAGGCAAAATATATGTTACCTTAAGAATTAAGAACTTCAAGATTACTGGGAAATTTTCCAGGTTTGTACAGAAATAAAGATAACTAAAATATCTGACAAACCGAGGAAATACTTTTCTAGACCCCCCTTCTTGGAAGGAAGCATTCCCTAGAATTCATTAGAAAGAAAGATACAAAAAAGGAATCAACTAGAAAGGAGTATTTAGTAAGTCACAGGCCAGCATTCAATGACTCTATTGCTGTTCTTGAGGTCAACTTCGTGGGGAGACCTAATATAAGCACTCCTTTAAAGTATGACAAACTTTATCTTAAAAACAGACTTTCTTTCTTTGAACTTAAGTTTCATACAGGTTGAATCACTGCACAATGATTAAAACACATAAATTACACTTTATAAATGTATAGTTTTCAAAAATTTATTTAAAATGACTCTGAATTACTACAAAATATACAAATAAAAGACACCAGAAATCTACCATTCCCAATCAAGAGTGTAAAAGACAAACTGAAGGGCTACTAAGTCTTCAGAAAATAAAAAAAACATATTTCTGATTTTAAATGTGTAGCCTATGAAGCATAAAAAAAATAATCATTATGAGATTTATACTGGCTTAACTTTTAGGATAAAAAATTTACAATTTAGAGAAAAATAATTCAGAATAAAAGAGGAAGAGCTAACATTTGTAGGAAAATACAGATAGAGAAAAAGAAACAAGGAGGATAGAAGGCAGAGATCACATACAAATGAAAAGGAAACAAATGTAAGGTAAAAAAATATACACACGCACAAACACACACTTATCTGGCAAGGAACCAAACTAGAAAGGTAATTTAGAAAGTAATCCTTTTTGTCCAACAAATACATTCTAAAAAATCTTATCAAACATTAGAAAGAGGCATATTTCCACAAATCTAGGAATACCATTTGTATTTTTTTAAAAAAACAAAAAAACACCAACTATCAAATATTTTGACACTTCATATGCAACCTAATTTCATGGGGGAAAATATATATTTAGAATCTAAATTTGGAACTCTTCTGTACTAAAACTCTATCATGATATCATTACTACAAGTCACATTACCGGTATGCCTACATTACAAATGAACAGAAAACAACTTAATACACAACTTGCCAGCAAAAAAAAGGGAGAAATAAGTTTATATACTTTCACTCCCAACTGCTTTCCAGTTCCAAATAATTACATTATAATTAAAGTATGCAAAAAAATGAAGAAAGCTAGCAGAACTAACATTTCTCCCTATTTTTCAACACTAGAGCATATTATCAAATTTCCAAATAGACCATGTTTCCTAATCCGATACAAATCAGAGTTGTGAAAACTTTTTTTTTTGCCTCCTCACAATTCAGTCATACCTTCCTTTCCTGCTCTACAAACTCCCTACCCTCCAATCTTCTACCATTACATAGGCAAAAGCAAGTAAAATTTCAAAATACTACAATACACAAATCATGTCTTAAAGATGACTCAGTCTTGAAAAACTAAATAAAATGCAATGCTAGTTTAACAGATATTAGTTTATGAGCAAGGAACCAAATGAGTATTTTCTGAATAAGCTTACTATAAGGAATGAAATTTCTCCAGCTCAACCAAAGTTGTAAAGTCAATTTTTCTTTTAGCAGAATTTTACTTTAATAAACATACTGACCTACTAGGTAGGCTCTGTTACCTTTCTTACAGAACTAACACTCAAAAACAGACTAAATCAGAACTCAATATACAATGTCTTGTTTTCTTTGCATTAAATTCAAATTACATTAAAATTCATCTTGTCAGAGGGTTAATTGGTCTTAACAAATCTCTACTGAAAACACTTAAGACAGTTGGGAGTAATACAACCTAAATAAGAGAAACCAGACAAATAAGTAAAACTTCACCTACTTATTAAACCAAGGGTTCTTAACAAGGGGTCTGTCAGCTTGACTTGAAATTCAAAAAAACATTATTCTTGTGTGGACATGCTGGTGTGATATATTTATTAAATAACACACAGTAAAATGTGGACTTAGTAAGGGGTCCACAGTTTTCACCTGACTGGCAAAGGGGTTCATGGAAGAAAAAAGGTTAAGAAACCCTGACTTAAACATCTGAAATATTTATACTTACCTCCATGTTCTGCAAATTTTGGATTAGAGAGGATTTGTTTACAGAACTTCAATCCATTTCTATACTGTTTATGTTCGTAACATCTCTGACAAAACAAAAGAGAACAATTTTAGTTCAGCAAGAAATACAAACAACTTTAAATTCAAAGTTTTTTATTATGTTAAATACAACAGTATGATCAAATTTTATTTTCATAGTCTCCTAAATGAGAGGTATAAATCCAGAAAGTAAAGGCAAGACAAAGGGACAAAAAAGAATAGCCTTATTCCAAAAAGTACCACAATGAAAAGAGTTCCAAAGACACAGAAATTGTATTTTTAACATCATTTTAGTTTCCAGAACTGGAAAACAGAAAGAAGTAGCTCATGCCAAAAGCAGCAAAGAAAAAAAAAATGAATGAATCAAAGAAAAGAAAAAAAAAAAAGACCCACACCTGTGGCACATCATAGTGAAATTGCAAAGACTGGGAATTCAAAAATATATATATTTTTTAAAAGCCCAGTCCTTAAAAATTTCCAGGTGTGGAGCAGATGTGGCTCAAGTGGTTGAGTGCCTGCTTCCCACATAGGAGGTCCTAGGTTCTGCAACCGGTACCTCCTAAAAAAAAAACAAAAAAAGAACTCAGGAGAGCCAATGTGGGTCAGTGGTTGCGTGCTGCCTTCCCACATACAAAGTCCTGGATTCAATCCCCGGCCCCCTAAAAATAACATAAAAAAAAACATAAAATAAAATGAAATAAAATAACTTCCAGAGAGGTAAAAAACAAAACAAAACAAAACCCAACAATTCATATAAACAGCAGCTTAATGGAAATGGAAGAGAACTCCCCCCCTTCCCAATTATCTTTTTTACATTTAAAAAAAATTTATTGACGTATATCACTCATACATAAACATAAATAAGTGTACAGTAATAGTTGTAACCTTACAAAACAAACACACATAACATCATACAGGGCTCTCTTAACCCCACCACTAATAACTTCATTGTTGTGAAATATTTTTACCTAAATGAAAGAGCATCCTGAAAATATTACTATTAAAAGTATCTTACATGTGATGTACTTTCCTCCCAACCCACTCTATCATTTTTTATATCATTTATACATGAATATACATAAACAGTAAGTATACAGTAAAAGTTGTGAACTAACAATGCAAACTTCCATAACATCATACTGTGGTCCTATACATCAACCCCCCACCAACACCTTGCATTGTTACAAGACATTTGTTACACATTATGAAAGAATATCCTCAAAATCTTACTGCTAACTATATCTTACATTTGGTATATTTTCCCCAACTCACCCTATTATTTTTAAATATATATTTTTATTACAGAAGTTGTTAACTTACAAAACAATCATACATTTGTGCAGAATTCCCATACAACACCGCCCTATCAACACACCACACCATGGTGGATCATTTGTTACAGATTATGAGATATCATCATCATACTATTACCAATAACCACAGTCCATACCATACATTTGGCACATTTTTTCCATACTCTCCCATTACCAACACAGTACATCTTTGGCATAGATGTATGAAAATTAGAGTACTGCTGTTAACCACAGCCCACAGGTCACTCCAGTTATATTTTTCCCATGCTTCTCCACATTCCCACCATCCTTCAATAGTGAAGTACATCTGCTCTAGCTCACAAAGGACAGCCTTGCATTTGTACCATTAACCACAATTCTCATCCACCGCTGGGTATACTGTGTTATTCAGTCCCTAGATTATTCTCTGGCTTTCTTTCTAATGACGTTTACATCCTTAGACTACCCTTTCCAGCCACATTTCCATTTATAAACCAGTTATTACCCACTATGATGTGTTACCAGAAGCTATATACATTTCCACACTTTTACAGTAAATTAAAACCCCTACATCCATAAGTATCAGTAGTCCATCTCAGTCCTCCTCTTATCTCCTTTAAGAATCCACCACCTATACCATCAGGTCTTGAAGATGTTTTCCTGCATTTTCTTCTAGAGGCTTTATGGTTCTTGCTTTTATATTTAGGTTTTTGATCCATTTTGAGTTAATTTTTGGATAAGGTGTGAGATAGGGGTCCTTTTTCTTTCTTTTTGGCTATGGATATCCAGTTCTCTAAGCACCATTTGATGAATGGACTGTTCTGCCTTAACTGTGTGGGTTTCACAGGCTAGTCAAAAATCACTTGACCATAAATGTGAGGGCCTGTTTTTGAACCATCAGATCAGTTCCATTGGTCTATGTGTCTGTCTTTCTGCCAGTGCCATGCTGTTTTTACCAACGTAGCTAGGTAATATGTTTTAACATCCAGAAGTGAGAGTCCTCCAACTTCACTTTTCCTTTTTTAGATGTTCTGGCTATTCAGGACCCCTTACCCTTTCAAATAAATCTGATAATAATGTTTTCCATTTATTTAAAAAATACAGGTGGAATTTTCATCAGGATTGCATGGAATCTGTATATCAATTTGGGTAGATTGACATCTTAATATTGAGTCTTCTAATTCATGAGCATCTAATGTTCTTCCAGTTATTTAGGCCATTTAAAATTTCTTTTAACACTGAGTTGCAGTTTCTGGATGCAAGAGCTTTATATCACTGGTTAAGTTTATTCCTAAATATTTTATTCTTTTAGTTCCTATTGTAAATGGAATTGTTCCTGAGTTCCTCCAGAGAGTGCACATTTTCACCACTCTTTTGAGATTTCTGATTACTTTAGTTACTTCATCCTAGACTCTTTTCCAAGCCTCCCTTCAATCCAGTCTTTTCTTTTCAGACATCCTTTACTACTTCCTGCAAAGCCAATTTCTTGGTTACAAACTCTCTGTTTCTGTTTATCTGTGAATATTCTAAACTTACCCTCATTTTTGAAAGACAATCTTGCCAGATATACGATTCTTGGCTTGAAGTTTTTCTCTTGCTGTATATTAAATATATCATACCACTGTCTTCTTGCCTCCATGGGTTCTGATGATAAATTGGGACTTAATCTTATTGGGTATTCCTTATATGTTATACATTGCTTTTTTCTTGCTGCTCTCAGAACTCTCACAGTCTTTGGTATTTGATGTTCTGATTAGTATATGTCCCGGAGTTGATCTATATGGATTTATTCTGATGGGAGTACATTGTGCTTCTTGGATATGGAAATCTATGTTCTTTTATAGGTTGGGAAATTTTCCTTCTACCCCCTTTTCCTTCTCTTCTCCTTCTAGGTCACCCTTTACACGTATGCTTGCAGGTATCTTGCTGTCATTTAGTTCCCTAAGACGTTAATTTTTTCCATTATTTTCTTCATCTGTTCTTTTGTATGTTTGCTTTCAGAGGCCATTTCTTCAAGCTCACCAATCCTTTCTCTGCCTCCTCAAATCTGCTGTTAGATACTTCCAGTGTATTTTTTATTTCATTTATTATGCCTTTCATTCCCATAAAATCTGCTATTTTTCTTTGTATGCTTTCAAATTCTTTGTGCTCATCCAATGTCTAAAAATCCTCAATCTCTTTAGCCATCTCACTGAATTTATTAAGGAGATTTGTTTGAACATCTATGATTAGTTGTCTCAACTCCTTTATGTCACCTGGATGCTTATCTTTTTCCTTTAACTGGGCCATATCTTCCTGTTTCTTAGTATGGATTGTAATTTTTTGTTGATATCTTGGCATCTGATTTACTAGATGTATTTATCCCGCATGCAGTTTCTTTCTTTAATTTAGGGCTTTCTTGCCCTTTCTCCCTTGCTGGTTGTGTAGCAGGAGCCAAGAATGTAGCTGGTGCTATAAGCTGTGGAGGCTCAATATGCCCTCATTTCCCCAGGGACCAATGAAGCTTTTCCCAACTTTCTCCTTTGCCAGGAGTAAGACCATGTGTAATAATCCAAGTCCTTCAGGCCTAGACTGTAGTTGCCCAGAGAGACTGATGAAGCCTCATGCCCCTTCCTCCCTGCCTGGGGAGGGGATAGAGCTGCAGGTGTAGACAGCAATCTGTGTCGTGCAGGTCCAAAATGACCACAGTTGCCACGGCAGACTTCAGACTATCAGTCTGTGCCAGTTGGATGTACCTGCAGTTACCCAGGGTGGCTGTTACAGGTCCCACAAGCTTCCTCCCGGCCAGAGGTGGGACTGAAGTCTAGGCAAGGGCTAAAGTCCTATCTGGGTAAAAGAAGGCAGGTCCTATTGTCACTGATTTTTAGTCAACCCTGCTTCCCTTCATGCAGGAGGCAGAGTCAAAATGGTGCCTACCGGCCACTTTCTGACTTGGACAGGTTCAAATTTTAGCTGTTGTAAGCATTATACTTTGGTTAGCCGAATTTACTAATCAGCAGCTGAAGTCAGTGGCCAACTGTCTCTTCCTCCCATTTTTAGGAAATGGTAGTTCCAACTCGAGTCACAGAATAGCTTCTGAGGCAGCTCATCCGCCAGAGTAGGATGATCACCAGCCTCCATGGCATGGTCTGTATTTTCCTGGAAAGGCTGGCACAGGTTCTGCCAGTTTCCTCCCTGCTGGAGGTGGGGTTGGAGCTTAGGCTAGAGCTGCAATCCAATCTGGATGGAAAGAAGCTTGTCCCTGCCAGCACTGTGATTTTCAGTTAGCCTTCCCTCATGCCAGGGGTAGAGTTAAAAATAGTGGCTACCGGCCTCTTGCTGACTTGGACAGGCTCAAACTTTAGCGGTTCTTAGGATTACACTTTAGTCCACTGAATTTACAAATCAGTAGCTGAAGCTGGTGCCTGACTGTCTCTTTCTCCCCTGTTTTTGGGAAGTGGACCTTCCAATTTCAGCCACAGAATAGCTCCTGAGGCAGCTTGTGCCGCCTATGGAGGATGGGCCCCAGCCTCTGGGTCGTGGAGTGCTCTAGTCATGAATCTTCTCTGCAGAAGGGTAGTCTCCTCCTTCCATTCTTTCAAGGATGCTGCAGGACACTCTTCTGGTCTCCTGGAGCCCCCAACCAAGTGCTTTAGATAGCTCTGGGTAATTTACTAACTGCCCTGTAACAGAAGCTGACTCTAGGAGCCCCTTATTCTGCCACCATCTTGGTTGTCTGGAAGTGGACTTTTATTCCGAAGTAATAGGGAATACTGCTGCAGCCAAAAAACAAAAATACATAGCTTTCAAACTTCCAAATGAAAATGAGTTTCAACCTAGAATTCTATATCCAATCAAAATATCAACCAAGTATATGGATAAAATGACATTTTAAGACTTTTACAAAGCTAAAATTTTATCTTCATGCACTCTTCTTTAGAAAGTTGTTAAAAGGAAATTGGAGAGAGAGAAAAAAAAAAAAGACCACGTGAAATTTATTTAAAAAAAAAAAAAAAAAAAAAAGACTAGAGAATAGCCAGACCAAAATGGAATAAGAAGCCAAAAGTCACCACGGAATAGATTTCCAGTGAGGACAAAAACAGAACTAGTGTGTTTGCTAATTTGGAAAACATTACCTATAGGCATTTAACAAAAATAGAGGCACATCTGGGGGAAATGAGAAACAGGCCTACAGAAATCCAGGCAAAAGACTAAATGGAGGGAAGCGGACTTGGCCCAGTGGTTAGGCCGTCCGTCTACCACATGGGAAGTCCACCGTTCAAACACTGGGCCTCCTTGACCCGGTTGGAGCTAGCCCATGCACAGTGCTGATGCGCACAAGGAGTGCCCTGCCATGCAGGGGTGTCCCCCGCGAAGGGGAGCCCCAAGCGCAAGGAGTGCGCTCCGTAAGGAGAGCCGCCCAGTGTGAAAGAAAGTGCAGCCTGCCAAGAATGGCGCTGCACACACAGAGAGCTGACACAGCAAGATGATGCAACAAAAAGAAATACAGATTCCTGTGCCGCTGACAACAACAGAAGCGGACAAAGAAGAACATGCAGCAAATGGACAGAGAACAGACAACTGGGGCGGGGGAGGGGGGGTGGGCAAGGGGAGAGAAACAAATAAAAAAAAATCTTAAAAAAAAATACTAAATGAGATAAGTATAGGAAAAACAAACGTGTGTGTGTGCAGTATTTTGGATTAACAGTAAACAATACATACATAATTATAAAAATATAACTATTCAGTACTGAGTTATCAAAAAGACTGCAGGGGCACGGGTATAGCTCATTAGTTGAGTGCCTGCTTCCCATGTATGAGGTCCTGGGTTCAATCTCCAGTACCTCCTTTAAAAAAAACCAAAAAAACCCTGCAATATATAACTATCTTGGGGGAATGAGGAAAAGCAAAGTGGGTAAATGTTCTAAGTCCTCATTTGTCAATAACAAGAAATCAACAAATTTCTAAATGTCATCCAGTAGAGAAAATAGAAGGATTAAAGGCATTTGATTTTGGGGAGTGGGAAAGAAAGGTAAGGAGAGGGGAAAGGGGATTAAATTTTTTTCATTATAAAGTATTTTTCTCACAATAAAAATTATCTCCTTTTATTGTGTTTGTCACAGAAAAAACCTGCACCCACAAGTTATGATAATGTATGGCAGAATTCACCATCATATTTTAACAAAATTTAACTCACATATTTTGAAGCAATGTATTCAGAATCTGGGATAGTTAAGGCAAGTGATATAAAATTTTACATTTACAATGGTCAAGAAAATAACCACTTAAGCTCAACATTACAACCAACTAGAACTTTTCTAAAGCCAACTATGTACTCACCACTGCCACTTTGTTGCTTTGCACATCAAACCTAACATATCCAAAACACAACTGATTTTTCCCCCAAAACCTATACCTCGCCAACCCTTCATCATCTGTTTAACAGATGACGTCCTCTCAATCCACTCAACAGATGATCAAATCAAAAACCTAATCATCCTTGGTGCTTGTCCTTTCCTCATTCCCCTCTCTTCTAGTAAGGTTCTATCAGCCCTACTTTCTCTGCAATAACTTCCTAACTAGTGTGCATATTTTCTCTGAACCTCACAATCAAATGTACACTCAGGAGGCAGAGTGATTTAGAGGATGAGACAGATACTTGGTAGATTTCATTATCCATATGTAGCCAAAGAAATATTTAAAACTGAGCAACTAAATTTAAGTTTCTATTTATTTAGCAGAAAGCCTAAAAAATTTTATTGTACTTATAATTATAAAAATAGTAAAAAAATATTAAAAGAAGCTATGATATAAGGACTAAACTAATGAAAAGAAAGACAGACTCAACTTTTTGCTGTTTTCTGGAACTACATACGAAGAAGTCATTATTCTTAAAACCCCCATTAGCTCCTGGAAAAATTATTTCTGTAAAAATGTAGTTAGTAGACTTTCACTTCGGGGCCATCGTGAAGTTACTAAGGGTGAAGATATCTTTCCACAAAAAACAAGAAAACTGAACAAATATGTGTCGACTTACACAATGGACAACAGGCAGTACAAGACTGTGAAGCATGAGAGAGGGAAGCAAACAAGATGAGCTCTAGAAATGCCACACTACTTTATACCTGGAGCCATTTTCTGTGTCACAGAACAAGGAGTAGATCCCAAGCAGAAGACAGCAGTCCACAGAATTGAAGAAACAAATTGACGTTCCAGGAGTCTAAGGTACTCTCTGAAAATGATGAAGCTATGCAAAGAAGGGATTTAAAAATCTGCATGGTTTCCCCAAGCAGCTGTTTCTGAATACTGTTGAATACAAAAGGCATGCATATGTAGGATAGAACTTCATGAGATGAAACAAAGAATGACCAGGAAGCAGTGAGTTGAACAATTTTCAGAGCTCACATAGGGCGAGGAGTTCTAATTAGCCAGAATCATGTATTCACTGAACAGCTACAGAATTCAGTAAAGACTGCAGAAAGGTCAAGCCTTAATAGTACTTAGTAGAGTAAGGGATACTTTAGGCCCACCCTAAAAAAACCTCCAGGGATCAGGCTTCACCAGCTGCCACAACAAAGTCTAACAAACTTTAGACAATTAAATCCAAGAAAATAATATACAATTCATAATGCCTAGGATCCAATAAAAAATTACAAGTTAAGAAGCAGGAAAACAGACCCACAATCAGAAGAAATTAAGAGAAATCGATGGGATTATAAAATCAGGATTTCAAAACAACAGATTATGACACTGCAGAAGAGAAAAAAAAATCAGTGAATCAGAAGACAAAGCATTATCATAAAGTGTCAACCCTGTGTCATAATCCTAACATTAAAGAGGTAATTTTTACATACTAGAAAAACTATGAACATAAAAATTTACTTCAAGGAGTTAGTGAATGTAGCAGTTTGATATAGTTATGAATTCCAAAAGTAGATACTGGATTATGTTTGTAAACTGGTCTGTACCTGGGCATGATTAAATTATGATTAGGGTTTTGACTGGGCCACATCAGTAGGGTGTTGAGTCCCCACCCTCACAGATAAAAGACATGACAAAGGACAGAGTTGGAAGTTTTTGATGTTGGAGTTTCATACTGAAGTCTTAATATGGAGCCCCATGAAGTAAGCACACAGAGGAAAGAGAAGCAAGCCACGGGAAAAGAAGAACCCTGAGCCCGGAGAGAAGCAAGACCTGTGAAGAGAGGAACCCAGGAAGCCTCAACCCTCATAGATGTCAGCAGCCATCTTGCTCTGACACGTGAAAATAAGACTTTGATGAGGGAAGTAACTCATGCTTTATGGCCTGGTATCTGTAGGCTCCTACTCCAAATAAATATCCTTTATAAAAACCAACCGATTTCTGATATTTTGCATCAGCACCCCTTTGGCTGACTAATATAGTGAATTAGTGAAAAGAACTGTCTTTGAAATCAAATAGCTCTGGTTTCAAACCAAGACATTAACAAACTAATTATGGAAATTCCTTGCTGAATTAACAAACAGTAACTCTTAAAGCACAGAGATGAATCATCAGAAAAAGGCATGCAAAATACTTAGAAATAGTAATAGTTAACATTTCCTGAGCATTTACTATGTGCCAGGCACTGTGGTAAACGTAAGACAGGGAATACTCATTTAATCCTAACAACAATGGTATGAAGTAGGTACTATTATAATCCTCATTTTACAGATAAGATAACTGAGGTCCAAGGATGCTCTATAACTTGTTCACAGTCACACAGCTGTTAAGAGATGGAGCCAGAAAATCTGGGTCCAGAGCTATATTACACTTAACCATTATACTTTAACTACCTCTCTACTATAATGCCTACAGCACATTTTTTTAAAATGTGGATATTTTTTTTCCTGCACTTTTAAAAAAAGATTTATTTATTTCTCTTCCCTCCCCTCCCATCCCAGTTGTCTGTTCTCTGTGTCCATTTTGCTGCATGTTCTTCTTTGTCCACTTCTGTTGTTGTCAGCGGCACAGGAATCTGTGTTTCTTTTTGTTGTGTCATCTTGCTGTGTCAGCTCTCCGTGTGTGCGGCGTCATTCCTGGGCAGGATGCACTTTCTTTCACGCTGGGCGGCTCTCCTTACAGGGCGCACTCCTTGCATGTGGGACTCCCCTATGCGGGGGACACCCCTGCGTGGCAGGGCACTCCTTGCGCGCATCAGCACTGCACATGGGCCAGCTCCACATGGGTCAAGGAGGCCCAGGATTTGAACCGCAGACCTCCCATGTGGTAGACGGATGCCCTAACCACTGGGCCAAGTCCACTTCCAAAATGTGGATTTTTAAAATAACATAATACTATTAACACAAGTAACACATACCATTGTAGATAAAAAAAAAGAGAAAAGAAAATTAACCCACAATCTCAAGAGAACTGCATTTAACAGTCTAATTTTTTAAACAAGGAAGTTTTTACTCATAATTTATATAAAACCATCTATTACACTATAATATAAATGTAAACCTGCATAGATACAATTCATACTAACAAAAAAGTTATAAACATTGATATTCTTACTTGACATGCACAGTTATGACTTTAGTCTGTAGAAATGAAACTTAAAGTATTCAAGATTCTAGTTGTTTTTTCTCGGCCTTATTGGAAATACCTGACATTTGGTTACAGCAACACATTTTCCAAAGGGATTTCACACTTACATCTTATTTAATATTCTTGATAATCCTGTAAGCTAAGCACAAAATTCTCACTGTACACATAAAATTTAGAAAACAAGTAATATGCCTAGGTAGCAGCTAAAGTTAATACTACAATTTAAACCCTCTGATTCCTAGTTTAGTGCTTTCTGTCATATACAAATTTTTTTAAAAATTTTATTAATGTTATTAAAGCCAAGAGCTTCAATCTCCTAAAGATCTTCTCATCAACAAATTCAGTTGTTACCTCACCTTATAATGTTTGCTCATTCAGTTTTATAATCAAATTGGCAATAAAAATGCCAATAGTAAGAAAATGAACACACACACATGAAATAATTAACAACCAGATAATTCCCCAAATAGATAATCCCCTCAAATTACATGAAAATTAAAAACTGGAGAAAAAATCCTTTACGTGAAATATCATTACACCATAGCACTTAACTTTCTATTTGATCACACTTAAGGACAGTACGTTTCAGTTCCTAATGATTATTCCATTTCCAGTTAATGAAATCTGGCAGTCTTTCATTTTGAAGTTATGCTCAATGCCATTAACCCAATTATCTCCTGTCAATTTGACCTGTGAAAATAATCTGTGGGAAGCAGATGTGGCTCAAGCAGTTGGCACCCACCCACCACATGGGAGGTCCCGGGTTCAGTTCCCAGTGCCTCCTAAAGAAGACCAGCAAGACAGCAGGCTGACGCGACAGCCTGGTGCAGCAAGCTGATGCAAAAAGGTGACAAAATGAGGATACAAAAAAAGGAAAAACAATGAGAGACACAACAAGCAGGGATCAGAGTTGGCTCAAGCATTTAAGTACCTCCCTCCCACATGAGAGGTCCAAGGTTTGGTTCCCGGTGCCTCCTAAAAAGAAGACAAGCAGACATAAAGATCACAGCAAAGACTCGAAGAGAGCAGGCAGGAAGCACAAACAACAAGGTGGGGGGGAGGGGTTGTGAGATAAATAAATAAATATTAAATAGTAGTAGTAATAATAATTTATAATAACATAAAATAAACCCCCAAAATACTGATAAGGATCAGTGTTAAAGGAAGTAGATCTCGATTTCTTTTTATTCCTAAAGCACTACTTCTGTAACAGTCACTCATTACAAATGGGTAGACTTCTCACAGTTTATAGGAAAAAGTGAAGTGACAAAACATAGTTTATCCCATTATTTTTCTTGAAAACTTCTCTTGCCTGATGATAAACTCTAGTAGCAAATCAAGTTTACTATGAAAAACAGAACGAGTATGTCATTCAACAATCTCCATTTCCTCCACAAAGATACTACAGAAGGTCTACGCATAATTCATCTTAAATACTGGTTTTGTCTTATTAAAATGGAATCTTATAAAAGCAGGTTTAAAATGTAATGAAAGATGTAAGAAGTCCTTTTTGAACCATTAAAAGCCGTACATACATATCCAAAATGAAAAAATTGGGATTATTTCCTTGCTGAAAGAATTCCATGGAACACTGCTACTGAAGTTCATTCGACAAGATTTTTATATAGGAGGAAAGATATTATGCAAGATTTCAAAATGTCTTAATAAAAACAGTAGGCCTAAAGTAAGCTTTTACAGAACTTACTTTACTTTTATTTAGGGAAATATTGATATAAAATACTACATATGGTGTATTTTGAGCAAAGGTTTCAAATTGAATTAATTATAAAATGGGTTTTGCAAAATGGCATGTTGGTTAACAAATTATGGAAGCATTACTCCTAAAAAATTCTGTCCAATCACTTTTATGCCATCTAATTCCAACTACTAACTCAATTGTCCCTCTAGTGTTCATAAAGATATACACATGAAAACTATAAGGACACAGTCACGGTCTCCATATTAATGAAAAAAATGAAAAAGAGGGAAAAAATGCTTAACTATATTCAGATCTCAAAATTTTTTGAGCTGCCTTTTTGTTATTTTATTTAGCATTTTTTTAAATTTCAAAATTAATTTTTTTAAAATGACATTTTGGACAGTCATATTAAAGATCTCCACAGTAGATTCATTATATCAAAGAAAAATATAAAGCTATAATTCCTTATCTGAAACCCTCGGATTTACAGAGTTCTTGCAATTTCAGAATTGCAAACAAGAGTTTCCCTTAGCATGGAATAACGCCATAGTACTCAATTTGTCTTCTGCCTACAGCATGAGCACATGTTAATTCAAAATTAAATATAACGGTTTTAAAAAATCAGAATACTTTAGACTATATTAAGTTGAAAATACTGACACTGTGCTATAGAAACAATGTAGTAAAGCAGAATATAATTTCTGAAAGTTGAATTGTTCTAATAGGTAATAAAATTCCTGGTGCTAAACACACTCCAAGACTTCTGCCAGGAATACTGATACCAGATAGTATTCCAGTCAAGTACAAAACTGGAAGCATATATATTTCAGCCACTGGTCAAAAGCAGATGTGGGACAGTAATCTCAGAGAAGGAAACAAATGAGGTTATCTCCCAAGAAAATCCTTGCTTCTGCCTGAAGGCGTTTTCCAAACTGTGAAAAGGGAGGTGGAACCCAATCACAGCATGGCAGCCTCACTGATGTGAGATTTCAGATATTGGAACTGACCAAGTCATTAAAATTTATAGAGCAGGATACAAGGAATAACTTAACAGTGGCCTACAGGACTGGAGTCTTCCAGCTACACACTAATGTCAATGATGAGACAGAATTTTGAGGATCAGTTTATCAGAACGTATGTGAAAATCTTGACTCTTCAGTAAACCTTGCTTGGACATCAGGTACCAATTGTAATCATTTTGGCATTGCAGCTAAATATCACTGGATCCCACTACTTCCATTTCTGCAAGTACAACAACCATAGTTTAATGCGAATGAACTACACAAGATTCTGAGGCCTGGCATGAAACTTACACTGTCTTCTCTGGTAGATGTGAAGAGCATTAACACTGGAGGCCACAAACTTGGGCTTGCCCTGGAGTTGGAGGTTTAATCCAGCGGAAGAAACCTCTGAGAATGGATACTGAAAGCTTTGGTCTCAATATATTTCCACTGCTACCAGGAGGCTTTCCCCTGGCCAAGAAGATGATCCAAACAAGAGCTGTATTTTAAATATTTAGAGGCGGTGGACTTGGCCCAGTGGTTAGGGTGTCCGTCTACCACATGGGAGGTCCGAGGTTCAAACCCCGGGCCTCCTTGACCCGTGTGCAGCTGGCCCATGTGCAGTGCTGATGCGTGCAAGGAATGCCCCGCCACACAGGGGTGTCCCCCGCATAGGGGAGCCCCACGCACAAGGAGTGCGCCCCGTAAGGAGAGCCACCCAGCGCAAAAGAAAAGTGCAGCCTGCCCAGGAATGGTGCTGCACACACGGAGAGTTGACACAGCAAGATGACACAACAAAAAGAAACACAGATTCCTGTGCCGCTGACAACAACAGAAGCAGATAAAGACGACGCAGCAAATAGACACAGAGAACAGATAACCAGAGTGGGGGGGGAGCGGAAATAAATAAATAAATCTTTTTTTTTTAATTAAATATTTAGAAAGTTACTTGTTAGCTAGTTTCTAATTAAATTGGTTATCCAGCTACCAATGCTGCAGTCACATACACATTATTTAAAAGCATTTAAACTGTTAAGTGCACTACCCACCAATAATGAAATACACCTTTATAAAAAATGTTTAGGAATCTTTAGTCAAACACTAAGTTGTTGTTGTTGGTACACAGAATTCCACCAAGGTTGGGTGAAGAACCAAGTGAGCTGAACAATTATTGGCGCTTGTACACAGCACCAGACTTCATTAAACAGGCCACAATCCAGGAGAGACCCAGAAAGGTCACACTTTTAGGAGTATGTCTAATCTAGATCCACCTCTATTAAAGCTTTAAAACAAGCCTTGGGGGGCAGCAGATACAGCTCAAGTGGTTGAGCACCTGCTTCCCATGTACAAGGTCCCTGGTTCAATCTCTGTTCCTCGTAAACAAACAAATGAAAAAAACAACTCTCATTGGGAGCGGATATAGCTGAATGGTTGAGCAACTGCTTCCAATGTACAAGATCCTGCGTTCGATGCCTGATAGCTCCTTAAAAAAAAAACAAGCTTTCAATATGACACAGGACAGATATATGCAAGAGAATAAAAACAGGACCCCTACTTTAAAAAAATTAACTCAAAATGGATCAATGACTTCATCATAAAAACAAAAACTACAATTTCCTAGAAGAAAACAGGGAACCACTTCAGGACTGTGTATTAGGCAACGGATTCTTAGACTTCACAGCAAAAGCATGAGCAATGAAAGAAAAAAAAAAGATAAACGGGACTTCTTCAATATTAAAAACTTTTGTGCAAAGGATGTCATGAAAGAAATGAAGATAACCTACAAATGGGAAAAAATATTTGGAAGTCATATATATCTATTCATACATATCTAGCCACGGACTTGAACAGACTATCTCCAAAGATATACAAATGACCAGTAAGCATTGGAAAAGACGCACATCATTAGACATTAAAGAAATGCAAACCAAACTACAAGCAGATACTTCCTCACATCTACTAAAACGGCTATTTTAAAAATGGAAAATAATAAATGTTGGCAAGGATGCAGAGAAATAGGAACCCTTGTACATTGTTGATGGGAAAGTAAAATGGAGCAGCCACTGTGGAAAACAGTTTGGCTGTCCCTCAGAGAGTTAAGTACAGTATTGCCATGAGGTGGCAATCCAACTTCCAGGTATATATCCCAAAGAATTGATATCAGGGACTAAAACAAATACTTGTAAACTGATGCTCAGAGTAGATTTTCAATAGCCAAAACGTAGATATAGGAGACCGGATGTAGCTCAGTGGTTGAGTGCCTCCTTTCCCACATATGAGGTCCTGGGTTCAATACCCAGTACTTCCTTAAGAGAAAAAAAAAAAAGGTAGGTATAACAAGTGTTCATCAAAAGATGAATGGATTAATAAAATGTGGCATATACATAAACTGGATTATTATTATTGAGCTGTGAAGAGAAATGAATTTCTGATACATGCAACAACATGGATGAACCTTGAAGAAATCATGTTGCGTGAAATAAACCAGAAAAAAAAGGACAGTTATTATATGATCTTGCTGATAGGAATATGCAAATTCATGATCAGAATTTAGAATACAGCTTACCGGAGGCAGGGGTAGGGTTGGTGAATGTTGAGTTAATAGTTAATTGGTAGAGAGTTTCTGTATGGAGTGATGTAAAAGTTTTAGTAATGGATGGTGGTGATAACAGCGCAACACTGTGAATTTATTTAACACCAATGAACTGTGTATTTGAAAGTGGTTAAAATGGAAAAATTGTAGGTCATACTTATTGTACTTAGAATAAAAACTAAAAGATAAAGCACAGGACTGTGTAACAGTAAACCCTTCTGTAAATGATGGATCACAGTTTATAGTACAAGTATAAAAATGTTCTTTCATGAATTATTCCAAATGTCTTACTACTAATTCAAGGTGTTAATAATAGTATGGCATGTCAGGGAAAAATACATCTAATGTAAACTATGACTATAGGATATAAGGTTAAAAAAACCAACTCATTTAGGGTATCTAAAAAGGATACAATAGACATACATATTAAAAATATTTCACGTGTTTTATTAATAAAAGTAACTTTTGGGAAGTGGCTAAAACAAAACAAGCAAGCTGCGGGGGGGGGAGGATAAAATTTTTTTAAAAATTAAAAAAAATACAGACAGAAGAATGCATAGTGAATGGACAGAGAGAACAGACAGCAAGCAAAACAGCAAGGGGGGGAGATAAAAATTTTTTAGAAGTAACTTTAAATAACATTTTAAAATTAAAAAGCTTTTTAAAAAGAATGAACACTAAGGTTAACTATGGACTACAGTTAATAACATAATATTCATTTATCAGTTCTAACAAAGGTACCACTCTAACACAAAACGTTGGTAATAGGGAAATCTGGAGTGGGGAGGGCCAAGAGGGTATATGGGAACTCTATTTTCTGAATGTTTCAATTGCTTTAATAAAAAAAAAAAAATTCTATTAAGACACGTTCTAGAAGTTCAATATCCTATAGTCTGTAACATCCAAAGATTATGAAAAACCAAAAATTACTAGAAATGTGAAGCAGGAAATTGTGACCCATTAACTATAAAGCAGGAAGTGGGTGTGGCTCAAGTGGTTGAAATTCTGCTTCCCAAGTGGGAGGTCCCAGTTTCAGTCCCCAATGCCTCCTTAAAAATACATAAACAAACAAACAAACAACAAGGGAACCAACTAGAGGAGCTGATGTGGCTCAGTGATTGAGTGCTGGCTTTCCATATATGGGGTCCAGGTTCAATCCCCAGCCAGGGTACCTCAAAAAAAAAAAAAAAAAATCAGCAGAAACAGACCCAGAAATAATAATGATGGAAGAAGAAATTCTAAAACAGAAAAATGTAATACCTAAAAAAAGTTAACCAGATAGGTTTAAAATAACAAATAATGCAATTAATTTGAAGTCACTACAGAACTTATAGGACTACAGTGAACTGGTTAAAAAAAAAAAAAATCAATAGAAACTACCCAAAATGAAAGCAGAAAGAATAAGATGGCTGTGATGATTTGAGGCTATGTACCCCACAAAAACATGTTCTTCAACTTAATACACTCCTGTGGATAGGAACCCATTGTAAGTAGGACCTTTTAATAGATTACTTCAGAAAAGGTGTGCACCAGAACGAGTCATAATCCTATTACTGAAGGCCTCATAGAGAAGGTCGGAGAGAGAGAAAAAAGTCACAGAGGAAGAAGCCATAAGTTCAAAGAAAGAAAACCCAGAAAAGAAAGGAGAGGCCAGGAGAGGCTGCCATGTACTTTGCCATGTAACAGAGAAGTCAAGGAGCAAGGATCACCAGCAGCTAGCCCAAGAAGGAATGTCAGTCTTCAGGAAGAAGGCATTGCCTTGATTTGGACTTTGAGCCTCAAAACTGTGAATCAACAAATTCCCATTGTTTGAGCCAATCCATTGCATGGTATTTGTTTTAGCAACAAGGAAATTAAAACAATGGCAGAACAGGAATAAAGGAGGAGAAAGAAAAAGAACAATGAGAGAGAAAACAGTCTCATCTTCCTTGAGAACAATATCAAATGGTCTAATACTTACCTGTAACTGGAGTTCCAGAAGGAGAGTATAGAAAGATCAAAACAGGAAAAATATTTAAAAACATTCAGGCCTGAAAGCTGCAAATCTGATGTACACTCTAAACCCACAAATCTAAGAATCTTAACCAACCCCAAGCAGAACTAAAAAAACAAACAAAAAAAAAAACCCACCAAAGCGCATCACAATTCAATTGTTGAAAGGTAACAATAAAATTGTAGAAGCAGTCAGGAAGGAAAAAAGCCTATATATTATGAAAGATCTCAAATTTAATCATCTAAGCTTCTACCTTAAGAAATTAAATTAGAAAATTAAGCACTAATTAAACCCAAAGATAACAGAATAGAATGTACCACACTAATGAAGGAAGCTGCTAATTGGGGGAAAGTGGGAGGTGTGGGGAGTGGAGCATATGGGAATCCCTTATATTTTTTTATGTAACATTTTATGTAATCTAAGTATCTTTTAAAAAAATAAAAAACATTTAAAAAAAGATAAGAGAAGAACAGAAATAGTAAAAAGAGCCACAAAGAAACCAAAGTGTCAGGTAAATCACAGGAAAGGAGAAACTTGGGAAATGACTTCACAACAATGAACTTCTGGGTTCACCGATGGTTTAGGCTAATGTGCCAACTTGGCCTGGTAATTGTGCCCAGTTGCTTGATCAAGCAAGCAAAGGGCTAACTGTAATACAAGGACATTTATAGACTTTAGTCATCAGTGAGTTTACTGCATACACTGCTGATTACATCTACAATCAACTATGGTGACTGCTGTCAGCAATGAGTGACATTTTATCCAATCAGTTGAATGTCTTAAAGGGGGAAGTGATTTCAACATTCACAGAGAATTTCCCAACTTCTCAGACCTTTATCAGAGCCCCTGGTTTGCAGCCTGCCTGTGGAATCTGGACTTGTGCATCCCCACAGACACATGAAAGAATTTTATGAAATCTCTTATTTACAGATATCTCCTGGTGATTCTGTTTCCCTAGAGAACCCTGACTTAATACAATCCCCAAAGTATACATGCATGGATCTAATCCTATTCACAATCTCAAAGACTTTGTGACTGAAAAAACAGATACAACATCTAGGTCCAAGACTGGCTAATGGGAACACATATGGGACAGACCTAAACAGAATTACAAAAACTTTGAAAACTAAACTGATATTAGAACCACATCCCACAGATGGGTTGAGACTTGCAGCTTGAACCTATCCCTATCAACGGCATGCTAAAAGAAAAATTTTAACATTCTCTACAAGATTCAAACAAAATTGTTAACTTAATATTCAGATGTCCAGGATAAAGTCCAAAAATTACATGCCATATAAAGAAATAGAAAAATCTCAACTTGCGTGGGAAAAGACAATCAAGAGACACCAGTGCAGAGATGACAAAGATATTTAAGACTTTAAATTGCTATTTAAAAAGGTCCAAATGAACACTTGGACTTTTTCACTGTTCAAGACCAAAATGAAGGTAACAGAGGAAACAATGTACTTGAATATAGATCAACGGAACTTATCCAATCTGAGCAACAGTAATATTTTTAAAAAATGAACTGGGCCTCAGGCACCTTTGGAACAGTAACAAAATATCTAACATGTGTACCATAGAAATCCCAGAAAGGATTTTAGGTGCCTGGGTACCGTTTCTCAGTATTGGGGCTGAGCTGAGCACTATGGTACACTGAGCAATCAATATTAAGAGATCATGGCCATGGGAGTGCACGTGGCTCAAGTGGTCGAGTGCCTGCTTCTCACATGGGAGGTCCTGGGTTTGGTTCCAGGTGCCCCCAAAAAAGAAATACAAACAAGAAAAACAAACAAAAAACCCAATTTAGGGAAGCCAATATAGCTCAGTGGTTGAGCGCCAGCTTCCCACATATAAGTCCCAGGTTCAACTGCCAGCTCCCTGCACCTCAAAAAGATCATGGCATCTGAAAAACAGAAATTTTCTAATAATATTGAGGATCATTCCACTGATCTTCCTAGAGAAACGATCTCTAATTTCACTATGAGAACATGAAAGAGGTTAGGAAATCTCCAAAGCAGATGAGTGCTTAGCTAAATAGAACAGTTGGACAAGCTGTGAAAAGCCCAGAAGAACCACATAAGATGATCTGTTGCAAAAAAGCCATCACTTTTCCAAATCCTTGTTACAGAAAAATACAGTACCTTAGAAGTGAGAGCTGTGAAATACTAAATAAAGAAACTAGACTACTTACATCAACGGAAGATAGTGACACTAAAAAATTTAAATAAAATGCACACAACTTGGATTTGGCATTAAGAATACACATATCAAACATAACTTTACATTATTTTTCTTCAGCATATGCAAAAAAGAAGGCATTTCATTCCTTGAAACTGATGAAAAGGAATGCAACTTCAAATTAAGTTAAATCATAATGGCCAAACTTGGATACAAAAGTCAGCCATGTTAAATGATGCCTGGGATGTTGAAAAAATAATCCAGAAGGGTAGAGGTCACAGATGAAAATGATCCAAACGCTGATACTGTTCGTGAAAGCTAGGAGGCAATGGGTCAGTTCATAACACTATTCTCTTTTTTTCTGTATATTTGAAATTTTCCATAACTGTAAGAATTAAAATAAAAATCAGTCTTAAGTATGCCAAAATGACATCAAGAAGCATTTATTAACTAAAAGGAGAATGACTGCCACTTAGGTCCTATAGAAGCACGAAGGTATGGAAAAAGAGTATACACAGCCTTAATTAAGAGCAAAAGTCTAGAGCAGAGGCCACTTAACACTTAAATTAACTAAAATTAAATAAAATTTAAAATTTAGTTCCTTAGTTGCACTAGCCATATCTCAGGAGGTATAACGAGTGGCTACAATATTGGATTTAGAACATTTCCATTACCACAAAAAGTTCTATTGGATCAATTAGAGTTCAAATCTTAGCAGTCACTTAACTTTATATCATTGGCTTACCTAAATATTTGAGCTCAGTTTTACTACCTGCAAATTGAGGGTATTACGTGTGTTACAAGATTTGGGGTAAGGATTAAATGCAAATTGTATAAAGAACCTAAGCAGGGAAGCGGATTTGGCTCAACTGATAGAGCGTCCGCCTACCATATGGAAGGTTCAGGATTCAAACCCACGGCCTCCTGACCCATGTGGTGAGCCGGCCCACGCACTGGAAGTGCTGTGCCACGCAGGGGTGTCCTCCACATAGGATAGCCCCACGCGCAAGGAATGAGCCCGCATGAAGAGCCACCCCATGCGAAAAAAGCACAGCCTGCCCAGGAGTGGCACTGCACACACGGAGAGCTGACGCAGCAAGATGATGATGTAACAAAAAGAGACACAGATTCCCAGTGCTGCTGACAAGAATGCAAGTGGTACACTAAAGAACACACAGCAAATGGACAGAGACAATGGGGGGGGGGACAATAAATACATAAATCTTAAAAAAAAACCTAAGCAAGCAAATAAAAATGTTTACACAAAAATCCAATCAGCTTTACTGATTATAGAGAAATCTGAAAGCAGAAACTGAAATAAAATACAATTGAGGGAATGAAGGAGACTTTCAGGGGTGATAAAAATGTTCTGTATCTTGAAAGGGGTATGGGTTTTATGGGTGCAGGCATTTGTTAAAACTGATAGAAATACACGTTAAGGCCTGTGCATTTGAAGGCAGGTAAATTATACTTTAATAAATGTTTTTTGAAAAACGGAGAATCTCTGAAAAACTACCTTAACCCTCTCCTTTTAAAAAAATTCCTTTCGTTGAAGCTTCTGTTTACATATAAGATCGCCATTTTGGTGTCACATGGTTTCTGGCAAACTACTACAACCATAAAAAAAACTTCTAAGGATGATTTTTATCCTTCTGGTTTTATATCTATTTTTTTTTTTAATGAGTTTGTCTTAGTCCTAAAAAAAACAAAAAAAAAAACAACTAAATAAAACTCATTGAGATAAGACTTAATAATCAAATCTATTTTATAGAATCTTAGTCGGAAGGGAGCTTAATTATCCTCTGGGACAAGTTATTACACAGCTTATGGCTGTTGCCTAAATCATTCCCTTACTACCTATCTGTACTACAAATCCATTTTCTCTCTGAATAATTATTAAAAGTTCTTAGACACACTGTGTCTTCCCTCTAATTTCTGTTTACTAATGTTAGCTCTGTAAAATTTCTATTTACTTCTATTCAAGCGAAACATCTTTGCTCTTTAAGCTGTTACTTAACATGAAAGTTTCAAGTCCCTTTGACATTCTGGGCAATCCTGAGTATTCTCATACTTCTGGATTTTAAAAAACTAGCAAAATTGGAAAAAACAAACTGGAGAAATGAAATGGGGCTGCTAAATTTTCATTTTTCCAAATAAGGCAATTTTTTAAAAATCTAGTTAGTATTGCACACAAAACAAAAGCTACCTTAATTTTAAAAAGTAACAAAATAAAACAGATAAGAAAAGTCTGCTGGAATTTTACACCAAGTGAAAATTTTAGGTATGTTCTTACTAACAGCAGAATTAAATTCGACAATCCACCACCTGCTTTCTGGATACAATACCCTTGTTAACACATCATAAAATGTGCCAGATTAATTTGATTTTACCTTTTATCTCTTTTTTGTAGCATTCAATTATGTCACTTGAGAAGAGAATTTTGGTGGATTCAGCAATCCTGCTTAATATGAGTAGAACTGTGTTGAAGGAGTACTAAAAGCTATGAACCTTGATGCTAGCGATAGGACAAAAGTTCAATAAAACCCAAGGTATGTACGTATGATTGAGAATCAGCTAAATAATAGAACCTCACAAATTACTTTAATGAGAAACACCTCCAGAAGAAGAGTTTGAAGGCCATGGGGACAGAGAAGCAGGTAGAACAAATATTCAACTGCATAAAAACTAAACTGCTAATTATTTTAAAGTCAGCCTATTATTTTCATCCATAGCACATGCACAAAAAATAAAGATGAAGTCTCTATAGAATAATGGTTACCCCCTAATTTCTAAACACTCTATAAATCCCCCTAAAAACCATAGTGGGCAAGAAACAAGACAAACAAAATCACCCACAGCCCATCCTCCACAGCATTATAAGGGGACCAAATAACTATAAACTCCAATTTACATGTAAATGTATCCAAGACCAGAAGCTCCAACAGAAAATTCCCAAAAAAGAACAGAATATAGCAGGGTCCTAATGGTGGCCAAATACATGTAATATTAACTAGGATCCATCCTCAGAAGGAGAGAGCACAATGTTGAGATGAAGTACTCAGCAGATCTGAGACATGAAGAATGAGAGCAATAGCTACTGAGGAATCAAAAAGGGACTTAGAAAGTGTGCAGGCCTAAAGTTAGCAGTCTTAGCAAGACACAGCTTCAATAAAAGATGGCACCTTAGAAGGAGAAGGTGTCACTGGAAGGTATGATGGCAAAGGAAACAAAAGCAACTGAAATAAGGACCCTACTAACACTAGATAGAACTGTAAATGGGGGAAGCAATTTATTTTTATTTTTTTTAAGATTTATTTATTTCTCTCCCCTTCCCCCCACCCCTGCCAGTTGTCTGCTCTCTGTGTCCATTCGCTGTGTGTTCTTCTGTGTCCACTTGTATTCTTGTCAGCGGCACTGGGAAACTGCATCTCTTTTTTTGTTGCATCATCTTGCTGCATCAGCTCTCCATGTGTGCAGCGCCACTCCTGAATAGGCTGCACTTTTTTTGTGTGGGGCGGCTCTCCTTACGGGATGTACTCCTTGTGCATGGGGCTCCCCTATGAGGGGGACACCCCTGCGTGGCACGGCACTCCTTGCGCGCATCAGCACTGCACATGGGCCAGCTCCACATGGTCAGGAGGCCCTGGGTTTGAACCCTGACCTCCCATGTGGTAGGCGGCCACTCTATCAGGTGAGCCAAATCTGCTTCCCCCATTTATTTTTAAAACTGCATTTCACTGTAGTAAACAAAGGAGGGTACCCTTGAAGTAGACTAAGTCACCCAAATCCTACCCCAAAAACAAAACTGCCTATATTGGTGGTCCAGTACAATCCAGCACAAATAACATTACCAGAAAAAAAAAAAAAAACCCAGTGTTCTAGATCTCCAGTGCAGGGTTCTGGTTATCCAGCAGACTTAAGGGTACTCTCTGGTTCTTGCCTTGGATCCTCCTGTGCTGTAGACTCCTCACCTCTCCCATCAGATGAGGCCCCAGATTCCAGAGCTCAGGAGGTGGGTGAGAAATGGACAAGGGAGGAGGTGCAGTCCCTCAGGGTCCCTTTCCTGACTCCTCACAATTCTATTCTACCCAAACTTTCTTGTCCATTCAAAGCCCCCACAATGTTCCACCAGAGGTCACCTCCAGAGACCTCCAGATAATCACCCTCTATCAGAACCTCCCTTTCCTCCAGGGTCCCTACCCTGATCCCAGGAGCATATCTCCACCACTCCCAGCTAAATCCAGGCCCAGTCGCTACTACCTGCTAACTATTCCTCCTCCCAACTCCCACAGTACCCTTTTCCTCCCAAAGTGTATTTGAGGCCCAATCAGCCTTTTCCTTCGGAATCCTCTTCAGGACATTCCAAAAGTTGTTTAGGACCTTCGGATCCATTTGGCTGTCTCCCAAGTCTGGCTGGGCCGACGGGACCAGTGAGGATTCTCTGCAGCTTGATATTCAGAAACTGAAGAAGAGGAACATACTAGACAAGATTTCCCAATTAATATCTGAAGACTACAGTGCAGATGAACTACAGGACCGCATCTCCCAGTTCCACAAGTATAATCATGTCAAGGCCAGACACTGCTGGGCAAACTAGCCATGACTGGAGGTGACACCATTAGAGAGCTGTATCAGAATCTGATGTGGACATGAGTGACTGAGCATAAGGCTCACGGCCCACTGTCCACGACAAACTAGAACTGGCAGATATAGACAAGAGAAACAGTGAAAGCCCAACCAGTGAACCTAGCAGGGTTTCCCATGAGAAAGTATCAGAAGTCTTTGTTTTGAAGGGAGCCTGGGGAAGAAGGGGGAAGGGACATTCCCAGTTCTGAAGTTCTTGAAATGTCAGGTATATCTGTATCCTATTTATAAATAAACATATGAGCAATATGAAAGGGAAAAAAAACCCCAACATCCATACCAAGTTACTTACAAGGAATTAAAAACAGTTCTGACATGAAAATATACCAAAAACCCCAGCCATAAAACAAAGATGTAATACAACACTCCATCACAAATTACTTTAAAAATTAAAAATAATTAAATAACAAATGCAGATATAAAAGAATACTCCAAATCAGAAATTCAAAAATTCAGAATTAGGTAAAAAGGAGATGAAAAATGGAAACAAACTGATTTTGGGAAAGAAACCAAAGAAAAAACACAAAATCATCGAAGAAATGAACACTAAATTAGATGCCCTAGAGAAAACAGCTATGATCTAAAGAGACGTAAAAAATGGGACACTTCTCAAATAAATAAACCAGAAATAAAGAGAGGTGGAAAAAAAAAACAAAGAAAAAGGAATAAATATAGAATAGAGGCAAAGAAGATCCAACAAGCAAAGATTTCTGCAGAATGAAACAAGAGGATGCTCAAAACTTGAAATATAAGTGTGGTAGGTTGAATCATGTGTCCCGGTTTAAAACACATTCAATCTTAATCCATCTCCCTGTCAGTGTGAACCCACTGTAAACAGTACCTTTGGAAGATTTTATTTTTAGTGAAGGTATTATCCAACTGAACAAAGGAAAGTTAATTCCTGTTGGAAACCTTAAAAGAAAAGGCCACAGGGAAAAGCAGGAAGTCAGCAGGAATCAAGAAGAGAAAGGAGAGGACATGCGACATGCGGCTGAAATACAAACCAAAGAACCCCAAGGACTGTGGCAAGCCAGAACCACAATGCTTCAGATTTTGGGGAAAAAGTATGGTCATGCCAGTGATTAGGAATTCCGCACTCTAAAGCCATGAGCCAAAAAATTACTCTCATTAAGCCAAAACTAGTTTGTGGTGTTTGTGATAGCAGCCTGGCAAACTAAAACATTATAACACCTCCATTTCCTTGTTCTAAACCATTTTACAATATGCTAAAAGGAAGTCAGTGAGAACCCAGAAGAGAAAGGAAGGAACATTGCCACCTAACAGGAAAATTAAGGACTGTGACAAGACAGCATCAGAAAGTTACCCACTACCCCAGGAGGAAAGAACTTTCTAACCATGAGAAAATAAACTCCCATTGTTTAGCACTGTTTAGGCCAATCCATTGTGCAGTATCTGTCATAGCAGCCTGGCAAACTAAGACAAAAAGAAAACATCAATCTACATGCTAAAACCACACAACAGGGAAATGGACTTTGGCCCAGTGGTTAGGGCGTCCGTCTACCACATGCAAGGTCCGCGGTTCAAGCCCCGGAACTCCTTGACCCGTGTGGAGCTGGCCCATGCGCAGTGCTGATGCGCTCAAGGAGTGCCGTGCTACACAGGGGTGTCCCCCGAGTAGGGGAGCCCCACGCGCAAGGAGTGCACCCATAAGGAGAGCCACCCAGCGCGAAGAAGGGAGCAGCCTGCCGAGGAATGGCGCCGCCCACACTTCCTGTGCCGCTGACGACAACAGAAGCGGACAAAGAAAGACACAGCAAAAAGACACAGAAAACAGACAACCGGGGGAGGGGAGGGGAATTAAATAAATAAAAATAAATCTTAAAAAAAAAAACACACACAACAGATCCAGAATAGTCAACACAGAGACAAATCCTATTAAAACAATTTTATTTTAAAGATAAAATCTTTATCTGGGGGAGGCAGCTATGGCTCAAGCAGTTGGGGATCTGCTTAACACATGGCAGTGTGTTCAGTACCTCCTAAAGTAGACAAGCTAGACAAGCTAGACAGCAAGCTGACACAACAGGCTGGTGCAATGAGCTGACTCAACAAGATGATGCAATGAGGAGACACAACAAGAAAACACAATGAGACACAACAAGCAGGGAGCAGAGGTGGCTCAAGCAATTGGATGTTTCCCCCCAATGTGGGAGGTCCCGGGTTCGGATTCCAGTGCCTTGTGTTTAAAAAAAAAAAAAAAAAAAAGGACACAGAGCACACAATGAGTAAACAGCAAGGGCAAACAATGGGGGAAGGGGGTGGTAAATAAATAAAATAAATCTTTTTTTAAAAATTAAAAAAAGAACCCATAGCTCTCTCTACAAGCAGAAAGATCAAGTCGAAGACTGGCATCAGGAACACACAAGCAAGACAAAAGCAGGGCAGTATTTTCAAGTGAGTCAAGGAATTATACCCAACCAAGATGCCTGTCAAATGTCAAGATTATACTTCATCCAACTGAGAGATGATTGGAAAAACCTCAGCAAAAAGTCTACAGATGAATATTATCTATATTTAATTATAAAACTAAATCTAAAACAAAGGTGTTGATGAGGGTGAAGGAATAACATATAAAATGACATACTCACAAAATAAGAATAATTTAAAAAATCAGAGGACTGCACACCCATGTTCATGGCAGCATTATTCACAATTGATGAAAGCTGGTATCCATCAACCAATGAACAGATAAACTGTTTTGATCGAATATTATGTAGCTGTAAGAAGAAATGAAGTTTTAAAGCATATGACAATATGGACGAACCTGGAGGACATTATGTTGAATGAAGCAAGCCTGACAAAAAGGACGCATACTGTATGACTGCATTAATATGAACTAAATACAATGTGTAACATATTGTATGATTCCATTTATACAAAATGTAAATATAAATCAATATATAAAAATAAAATTTGATTAGTGGTTATGTAGGGCTAAGGAAGGCATGCTAAGGAGTACAGAGTTTTTCTCTTTGGATTAATGAAACAATTCTGAAAATTTCTGTGATGAATACACAACACTGTGATTTTATTAAAAGCCACTGATTATATACACTTTACATGGATCATATGGTATGTGAAAATATCGCAATGAAACTGCTTAATAAGTAAATTAAAAATTGTGCAATAATAGCCAGAAATAGAAGCTATGCACAGCAAGGGAAATGGAGAGAGACTGAGAGGTGAAGAATTTTCTTGTTTGTTTTTATTATTATTAAAGAAATCATGAAATGCTCTAATAACGATTGAAGTAAAAGATGCACAACTATGTGATTATACCAAACACCTTTGATTGTACATATTGGATGACCTGTATGCTTAATAAAATTTGTTTTAAAAAAAAAAGATAAAGAGGAAAAAAGGGAAGTGGAATAAGTTCATTCACTGCCTTACACATAAGTGAGACCGAGTGGATTTAATGCTGACATCAAATAAAAGCACACCATTTTTTTAAAAGGGAGACTTTTAAAAAAAAAGTATAAATGTAAAAGTAATCTTAAATTTAAGAAATAAAAAATAATTAAAAAGGAATTTTATATAGTATAAATGTAAAGGTAACCAACTAGACCAAAAACATACACCTTCTTAAGTTATAAAAATATGCAAAAATAAAGCAAATAAAACATACATTACACAAGACATACAATAAGGAGTAACATAAAACAAAGATGAGGCCAATTCATTAAAAAAAAGTTCATAAGAGAATACGCCTACAATACATCAAGTATTAATGCATGTGCTTCACCATTTGCCAGGTACTTTCACACGTTTGTCATTACCTGATGTATTAGGTATGGCAGAAAAGTATTAGTTTTCCTCTTTTAACTCTGATTTGTAAACTGAATCTTAAAATGGCTAAGTGACAAAAGAAAGTAGAGCCAAGATTCAAACCT
The DNA here is from genome assembly GCF_030445035.2 of Dasypus novemcinctus. NCBI lineage: Eukaryota > Metazoa > Chordata > Mammalia > Cingulata > Dasypodidae > Dasypus > Dasypus novemcinctus. The sequence goes on from NC_080673.1 coordinate 54,692,617, forward strand.
AGACTTTCCAGCTCTGAGTCTACGCTTCTTTCCATACCGGGCTTCCTCCTTTTAGCAATGAATCTGTTTCAAAACACAAATTTAAGAAATGTGTGATATTTTCTTGGTTTTAAAACAATACTTAGTGCCCCTACAATATCTTTAAAATGACTTAGCCTGAAGCTTTTGATACTTTGGGTACCAAGTTTCTTCTAACAGCGAAATAGTTGGAAAAAGTTTAAATCTCCTTGGTTATCTACTCAGTGGGAGGAACAACCAAGAAGGCAAAGAATGTGACACTTATCTCAGGTACTAGAACAAAAAAAAACAAAACAGGGCTCTCTCTAGCTTAATAATGCCCACCCTTCAGAGTAAAGGGTGAGATACCCAAAAAAAGGCTATGTGATCTCGTTATCACTAAATTGGATAATCTAATGTAGTTCTAACACTTGTTTTGGAATCAAAAATGCACTCCAAGATTGATAAATTATGAAACTAATCTTATTGGAGATTATGTGGGATTTCGTCTGCCAGAAACAATAGGAGAACATAGAAAACTGCACCTAGCTGAAACCAACCACATAAGAATGCACAGCACACAAGCACACATCTGAAACATCTACCAGCTACCTTTACATTGTAACTGTAAGCCATACCCAACCACATCTGGTGTTACAACTTTCTGTCAGATTTCAGATAACCCCTCTTTCACCACTTCATAACTCACAGTCTGCAATCCTTCTAATGCCCACTTCTCTTCCACAAACTTTGTCTTTTTCAAGGTAACATGGTTATTTATTGTATTTCTGTACTGGTTAACCATTTAACGTGTGTAAACTGTGCTAACCTTTTTATGAGATTCTTGTATTTGTTTTTAATGTCACTAATGAAGTTTTAAGTGTTGCACCAACCTCTTTTTCCTCACAGGTCCTATGGTTTTTATTTCTTGATTTTGCAGTGTGGTGCCTCTGAGGAACCCATATGCCCAGATACAACAGTTCCTAGAGCAATGGGAAATAAATTTTAAACAATGTAATTTTAAGTATTAGCTATACTTATGAGATCTGTTCAACTGAGTGCTGCAAGGTTGCTATCACCTAACGTGTAAATAAGCCTAGTATAAAATCTGCTTCAAAATAGATGTTCAATAAATGTTAGTTTACTTCATTTCCTGTCTCAAAGATTCTGACTCAGTCCTCAAGCACTGATAAGCAAAGGAGATCTTGTAATCTCCAATGAGATCTCTGAAAAATTAGTATCATATTCACATGAAGCGCATGCCACAATTAGGTAAGGGGGAAAAAACTTTTTAAAAATTGCATCACCAACCATGAGCAAAAGAGACAACTAACCCTAAGGCTTTTTTTCTAGGTCTGTATTTTTAAAAGCAAACTTTCATTTCTCCTTTCATGAACACTGAGGTAAAGTAACTCCTTTACAGATGTCACACAGGAATGTTTAAATAATCTCCACTATAATAAAATCAAATAGAATCTTCAAGATTAAAAATATCTGTGACTTCAATCAAGATCATAACTTCCCCAGTAGCTTTTAATAGAAATTTCAAATTTTCTCAACTTAAGATTTGTTCATATTATAATAACCAAAGAAAATCTTTGGTAGGGCATTACCTAGTAGCAAAAATATTAAGCATCCCATCAGTCATTTCTACACTTCAATTTTTATTTTACTTTCAAATAAAAAAAAATTGCTCTTATTAAATTAAAATTTTAAGCAATTATTTTAATTTCACATTAACTAGCAAACAATATAATTCGCATCTTACCCAGAGGGGAAAAAAATGACTTGGAACCAGTTAAACTAGTTTTTTTTAAGTTACAACTTCAATACAATACAATTTTGCATAATATACATCATAAAATGGCTCACAAGTGTAAAAGTGTACAGCTTACATTCCAGGGAAATCCCCCCAAATAAAAAATATCACCTCAGTGTAAAATCCTCTTCACACCCCAATATTTATACTAAGAACTATCACTCCTTAAACCTCTTCACCTGCTCCTCTCACCATCAACACTGGCAACTGACATTCTTTTCAGAATCATTTTTCACTAAAAAACAAATATTTTTCTCTTTTTAACAGGGTTACTGCCTACAAATAGAGATCAAAGCTGTATATAGATGTGAATACTTAAGGCTAGGCTCATTGATTAAGAGCCTTGCTCTCCCATACTAGCTTCCCAGCATACCTTACCAAATTCCAAGAATTCAATTTGATTTTCAAACTTTTTTCTGAAAAACACTTACAAAGCTACTTCTATAAAATGTTAGAAGGAAAAAGTTCTTTCCTTCTAACATTTTATATTCTTGTTTTATGTATTAAATATAGTGGTTCTCAATCCTAACTTTGTGTTGGAATCAGTTGTAGAGCTTTATAAAGCTACAGATACCCCAAAGAAGCCCTGCCTTCTGGAAATTCTGATTCAGCAGGCTCCTCACAATGAACTCATTTAATCCAGACGCCATTTTTCTTCCGATGCTAAACCAACCAAGAGAAAAACAAAAAGAAAATTTTCCTGATTATGCTTTTGTGATGAAAGCCCACGTAAACAATCAAATCCTAAGATCCATTTATAAATGAAACTTTCAAGGTTCTACTGGATAATACAGGTTCTACCCAATGTCCTACAGTTAACTCATGTAATAATGTACTATAATGCCAAGGACCAGCTTACCTCCCTTCTCCAAAAATCTTTATGCAAGCACACAATCCAAAGATCTTTCCCTCTTGCTCTGTAATCACTGTTTTGTTCATGAGACAAATATTTATCAAACATCTACTGTCTGTACATCAATGGTTTCAAGGAAGATTCTGCAGTTAAAGAGAATAAAGCCCCCACCTTCATGAGGCGTACATTTTAACTGAAGACATGTGATAAACAAATATATATGTGAATATATTATATATCAGATGGTGATAAGTGATAGAGAAAAACAAAGCAGGGAAGAAAAATAAAGAGGTTGGGGAGGACTTCTATTTCATAAAAGGCCTCTAAACATTTTGAAGACAACTGAGCAGAGTCCTAAAAGAAATAAGAAAGTGAGCAATGCAGGTATCAGAAGAAAAAATTCTGAACAAACAGCCCTTTACACATGATCCCTTATATGACCTAGCTTTTTATAGTCAAAAATGCTCTTATGAACAAAGGCATATTTGAATCAATGCTTTGTCTGAAACTGCATTTCTGCAAGTAGAAATATAGGAAATAAGAACGCACACTAAAGAGAGATACACTCTTCAACTGAGCCAGTGGGCCAGTAGCTTTCTAGTCCTCTGATGACAGAGAACATCATATCTGCTTATCTGGGAGCTGTCCAGAGGCAAATTGTCCAGTGATTCAAAACCATAGTTGGGATGGAACTCTTCAAACTTTATGTGAGCCCCAATAATGACCTAGAAGGAGTGCAAAGTTTTGAAATACCTGCAGAATTGAACATTAAATTCAGTTATCTACTAAGGTTATGATTTTCCTATAAATACAGTGTTGTCTACTACTATTGAAAACTAAACTGTGGTCACTCATTTTATTTCCAGAACACCCTAATACTCCAAATATTAGGTATTTTTTTTAACCTACTCTCTTGACCCCAAAGAATCCTTTTAAAACGTATTTCTAGGTCTCTAGCACAATAAAGTATTAAAAAAATGTTCTGTCAATTTAAATTGAAAATAAAACATATATATACTGGTTCATTCATACCTCATTCCAGAAAGGATTTAGCACAGAAGTTAAAAAATCTAGCAAACAGGGGGCGGACTTGGCCCAGTGGTTACGGCATCGGTCTGCCACCTGGGAGGTCCGCGGTTCAAACCCCGGGACTCCTTGACCCTGTGCAACTGGCCCATGCGCAGTGCTGATATGCGCAAGGAGTGCTGTGCCACACCGGGTAGGGGAGCCCCACACACAAGAAGTGCACCCTGTAAGGAGAGCCGCCCAGCGCAAAAGAAAGTGCAGCCTGCCCATGAATGGTGCCGCACACACGGAAAGCTGACACAACAAGATGACGCAACAACAGAAGCGGACAAAGAAGACGCAGCAAATTGACACAGAGAACAGACAACCAGTGTGGGGGGGAAAGGGGAGAGAAATAAATAAATAAAATCTTAAAAAAAAAAGGCAAGCAAACAAAAAATGACAGAGAATTTACATATCATCAAAATTTTGTACCCACTAGATTTTTAACCAAAGTACTATGTGATTTTTGTAAGTTACAATATACTTACATTATGGCAAAATTGCATTTTGTTTTCTAGTATACTTTTAAAAAGAAATTTATTCTAATTTAAGCATTTGAGTAGTTACTGTGTACAGAAGAGAAGCAATTTCACATCAGGTAAAATCTTGTTTCCAATTTTTAAAAATATTTTAAACACCAAGAGTACAAGCAAAAATCTATTAAAACAAATTTCAAGTTACTGTGCACCTTCAGCTATAAAACTAGAATTCTATCATAAAGAAATTTAGTTAAAATCAGCAGACCATCCATATGTATATGGAAACCTACTTGTTAACAAATCTTACTTCTACCTACAACTAAATCTAACCTATCACTAACTGTAAAACAGCAACCTAACAAACATTACAATTCTTCTACCTAACAAAGAACTCCTTTCTCCTATACAGCCCCACAAGAGAGATAAATAAATAAACAAACAAATAAATAAACAGACACTAGGCAGGTGGGGTTTGTAAGTGCCACTGGAAAAAAACAATGTTTGATCCCTGACTCTTTGGTATAAGCACGTTACTTAACCTTAATCTCTGTTTCCACATGAAAAGTTTTGAGAACGAAGGAAAAAGAACTCTAAAATGTACAATGTCCAAATGGTGGCTACTCATCACAGATGGCTATTTGAATTTATATTTAAATTAATTAAAATTAAAAGTTCAATTGCACTAGCCATATTTCATATATGCAAAAAGCACATCTGCTAATGCTATCATATTGAACAGAAAAGGTAAAAGAACATTTCTATCATCACAGAAAGTTCTACAGTACAGTGCTACTTAAAGCATCTAGGGCAGGGCCTACCAACTGGTAGGTTTTCAGCAAATCATAAATATTATCATCATGCTTTGTAACTTCCTCTCCTATTTTTCTAGAAAGGAAAATTCTGTCCTTTAAACTTACGACTAAACAATATAATCATTCAGACAAAAGTTCAAAAACATATTAAGGATGTAAAGTGCTCCCAACTTAATAAAAGTGAGTTTTTCTTATAACTTACATTAGCATATGGAGAGAGAAAAGTAGCAAGCAGCAGCAAGAGTCACCAAACTTGCAATACTTGACTTCAAGTCATTAGGATATGTCCAACTTTCAGAGTGGGCTAAAATCTTAAAAGGTGTGCATTTCATAAACAATCCTCTAACTATTTAAATCAGGGGTTCTTAACCAGGGGTTCGTGGAATGAATTCAGGAGGTTCATTAGCCTGAACTGAAAATTCAAAAAAACATTATTTTTGTGGGGAATGTGTTGGTGCGGGTGTGATATATTTATTAAATAACACAGTATAGTATGAACATAGTAAGGGGTCCATGGTTTTCACCTGACTGGCAAAGGGGTCCATGGAACAAGAAACATTAAGAACCCCTGATATGAAGAATTCCCAAATAGGAATTTGATTATCCAGACAGAATTAGGGCCCAAATAGAAATTAAATAACTAAACCAATAACTTATTTCATTCTTAGAGATTATGTCCAATAGTCAGAGTTTTAACATAAATATAAGAATCATATCATAATTTCTATATTTGAATTATTTATATTTATAAATGTTTGATGTTATACTATTTCTTATAATTGATTATATTAAATCTAACCTGGCCTTGCACTCTCTTTTAAAATTTATAATTTCTTTCACTCTATTTTTCTATTTATTTTATAATAAAGTTCTTTTAACAGCTGGATAAAAAGCCATTGATTATATACTTTGGGTAGATCATATGATATGTAAATATATCTCAATAAAACCGCTTAATAAACAAATAGAAAATTGTGCAAGAATAGCCATAAATAGCAGCTATATACAGCAAGGGAAACAGAGAACTTGAGAGGAGAGGAATTTTCTTGTTTGTCCGTTATTTATTATTTTTATTGAAATAATGAAAATGGTTTAATAATGATTGAAGTGATAAACACATAACGATGTGATTATACCAAATACCACTGATTGCACACTTTGGATAAATTGTATGCTTTATTAATATGTATCAATAAAATTGGTTTGCTTTAAAAAAAATAATAGGGTGGGTTGGGGAGAAAATACACCAAATGTAAGATATGGACTATAGTTGGTAGTAATATTTTGATGATGCTCTTGCATAGTTTGTAACAAACGTATCAAAACAATGCAAGGTGTTGGTGGAGGGATGATGTAAGGAACCCTTGTATGATGTTATATATGTTTATTTTACAAGTTCACAACTTTTACTATACACTTACTGTTTATGTATGTGAATGATATACTTCAATAAAAATATTTTTAAAAAAGAACCTTCAATTTAAATGAACAAATAACATCAAGAGTAGGTAAAGTCCATAATTTTCTAATGACTTAGTTTTCAAAATTGTTAAATAGAGTGTAATTACAAACAAAACATTGTTTAATTCATCTTTAAATTAAACTTTTATACAAAATACATCCTATAAAATTCATTCCCCCTTTCTCAACATATTATGGACAAGAAACCTGAAGACATTTTGACCAATTTATGACAATACTGTAGTCAGAAAAAGCTTACAGTAACATGACAATAAAAGGAAGAATCAAGTAGGCAACAAAACTGAATTTTAGATTAACTTGCTCAAGCCAGGCAAATTCATTGCAGAAACTCTCAATTTTTTGCAAACTAATGTGTAAACCAAGTTTTATTGAAAAATTAAGGCAAAAACATTTCATTATTTTGAAATTGAGGTCTCAAAATTTTTAAAAAATTCAAACTAATTTATGGTACCACTAACAAAGTAGCCGTTCAAAATCTGAAGGCTGCTGATATAATTCAACAAGTTACCAACCTAGCAACATTTGATTACAACACTTTAGACTGTGTCTAAGTTTTCCTTTATTGGGACCACCCAATTGGGGAGAGGAAGAAGCCTAAAAACAAAGGAACTAAAACTATAAAAGCTGAAAATACAGGAGTAATTTCAAAAAAAGCAAATACTAACTCTCCTTTGGGTTTAGGAATATTTTCTTCATTTATAACGTTAAGAAAATAAGGACATTATATCCCCTTTACTCTTCTTTCACTTTCTTTCATTTAGTGGTTTTCACATTTCTCACATTTCTAAAACTTTTGCATACATCTTATCACAATAAATCCTTCAGCACTGATATTGGCGATAACCTTAAAAGACTTTGCTCCTCCAACTATCACCACCAAAAAAACATTGTTTGAGATGCTGGATCAAAAATTACTCTTCTATGAATGGTTAAAACAAATGGTGGTACATTCAAACCATGAAATTCTACTCAGTAATAAAAAGGAACAAAACTACTGTCCACACACAACAACTTGGATGAATCTCAAGGAAATTATGCCGAGTAAGAAAAAGAAATCCCCTAAAAAGTTCTACAGTTTTATTCCTTTTATATAACAGTCTTGACATGACAAAACAATAGAAATAGAGAACAGACTGGTGGTTGCCAGAGGCTGGGGGGAAAAGGGATGGGAAGGAGGTGGGTGTGGTTCTAAAAGGGCAACAGGAGAGATCTCCTCCTGTTGGGCTGATCTCCTCCTGTTGGGCTGATGGAACCATTGGGCATCTTGCCTCTAGAGGTGGTACGGCATCTACACTTGTGATAACAATGCACAGAACTAAACAACACACACATGAGAACAAGTAAAACTGAGGCAATCTGAGTAAGACTGGTAAACTATCAATATTGATACTGACCTAGAGTTTTGCAAGGCATTAACACTGGGGTAAACTGAGTAAAGGTTGCAAGGGATCTTATTTCTTACAGCCACATGTGAATTTACAATCTCAGAATGTTCCCAGTAACAAATGGGAAAAGCTGAATATGAACTGGATATTATATAAGAAAAATTAGGAATAACAATGGTATTATGATTATACAGAATTCCTTGTTTTCAGGAGATGGTTGCTAAAGTAGAGACGCAGTATTTATGTCTCCAACTTAGTTTTAAATATTTTATATATTTGGGGAGAGAAAGCAAATATGAAATATAACAAAATGTTAACTACTCCTTGTACTCATCTGTTTTTTCAGCTTGAACTTCTTCAAAATACAAGAGTTGGAGGTGGGGTTAAAGATAAATGGCTATCCTAAAATTAAGTTATAGTCCTACTTACAGATTAGTCTTTTAAAAAGTTTAAAAAGAAATAAATTGCTCCAGTAAAACTAGGCTATAGTACCACAGACACTCCAATTAGTCTTAAAATTAAAAAGCAGCAATAAGGATTCCAAGTGATAAAGAATTATATGGTATTGGATGTAACCATCCAAAATGCTTTTCAACATGAACTGACTAAATCTGTAAGCTATATGAGTATTTTTGTAATATCAAAGCTGGTTCAACACAGATTATTTTTTCTTATTTCTAGAAAAACTGGGTTCCAGGAGATACTTCAACTTTTCAAGCAAGTGAAATAAATTATAATTGCAAGAGAAAAAAACTAATAATCTCATACAGATACCCAAATTTAACAAGTTATAAGTTGAGTAAAAAGTTAATTCTTTCATAAATGTTTGCAGGAAAAAAGGCAACCCACACAATAAATGCCAAACAAAAACGTGCTACAATGTATTAATTACAGAGCCAAGGCTACGAGTCAAACTTTGCAATTTAAACTGTCTTCCAAATATCACTGCATTTACGTGGTTTTAAAAAATGCAAGCTGCACACATTTGAAATGTAAGGAATAACTGAGTTTCAGCTAACGTCAACAAGCTCCATCTCAAAAGTTCTTGTATCTTTTCTCTGCTTTTAAGTTTTCGCATTAGTGTAACACACGTAAGTATAAAAGAAAACTCTGTGCCTCAACTAAAGGCTCCTAACTTTTCACTTCCCACTGGACCGCCCCCTCCAGTGGGTCCCACCTCCCGAGGAGAGGAGTGATGGGGTGGGGCTGTTTCCCGCTCCGAAACTAAGAAATAAGTGCCTCTTCCCTACTGCAGAAAAGTGTAACAAGAGGCCGGTGAACTGCAGGCTCAAATTTGCAACTGATTACAAGAAGGTGGCTGTTTAGAGAACTTCCTTTCTCCAAATGAACTCCCTCTTTCCTCCCTTTTTCCAGGTCATTCAGTGGCCCGGGACCGGAGGCGACAGGTGAATCCCAAGAGAGGGAGAGGGAGGGACGGACGACTGAGGGAGAGCCGCGCTGAGGCAATGAATGAGCCGTGCTGAATCGGCACCACCTGTTCCTCACGGGTGCCACCCAGGCCTGCCGTCAGGGTTCCCTTACTATCCGGGCTGCGACTCCTGCCCGTGTTGCCCGCCTCCCACCTAAAGGTCGGGCCTCCCCTCGCTTCGCTCGCTGGAAGTAAACTGCGGTCTAGAAGCCGGCAGGACGGGCCTACTCCGGAACCAGGGCCTCCGAAGCGTGGGGAAAGCAGGGGGAAGCCTGCGGTCCCGGGTGCAAGGGCCGAAAGGGGAGCTAAAGAGAGAAGACAAGGGAGAGCATTCGGCCTGACTATGAGTACGAAAGCACTGTCCCGGGCGGGGGTGGCTCGGTGCCCTCCAGACCGCGGTTAGGGCTGACAGGCCCGGGTACGGGTTAAATCGTCCCCGCTGCTTGCTCGGAGTCTCAACTTACTAAGATCCGCTTGAAGAGCGCGTTCTCCTTGGGCGGGAGGCTCACGGCCGGCATCGTTCCGGCTCCTCCCGCTGCTCCCTCCACCACCCGGCTCGGTCAGTGTTTGTCCGACCGCCGCCGCCGTTCCCTGGCTGATATCAGCTTTGAATACCCCGACCTGCCGCCAACACCAGGCCTCGGGTGTACGCCGCGTCGCCCTCTTGCCCTCGTTGTCTTTTTTCCCTTTCTCACTTAACGCTGCCGCCACCTCCCCCCACCTCCCGGGTCTCCGTCGGCGGTTCACGTGGTAACTGAACAGACCGACAGAGCAGCCAAAATGGCGGACGTAGAGGGCTTTCCCACCCGGGTCACACCTCCGAGCACGCAGGCGCGGTGACCTCCTTTCCCCACCTCTTCTGTCCAGGAGCATGCCGGGAAACTTGGAAGCTAGCGGGCTGGTGAGGCCGTGAGAGTGGTGGTTGCTTTCGCCGGTCTTTTTCCAGTTGAGGGCTTAGAAGCGCCGGGATAGCTAGGGGAAAGTGGTCGACTTAGCTTCCAACAACCTCTGCATCAAAAATGGGCTTTCTCTAAGAGTAAAAAAAAAAAAAGAGCTTTTTGCACTTTTCTGCTAGGATAGCCTTTCATTCATCGGTTGACTCTCCCAGACTGTGTGATAAGAGCGTGAGTCTTAAGTGCAAACGTGCAGTTATTAAAGAAGTGCTGTGGTTGTTCGTAGAGAAAGTGCCTAATTAAGCAGAGGCGGTGTGGAAATGGAGACGACTTCTCCGTAGTGGAATCTTCGAACAGATACTGAGGCTAGGGGCTTAATAGAGTTTGAAGAGCGTGAAAAAGATTGGCCAATTAAATAGACCTGAAAGGGGTATGAGTAATATGGCGAATATTGCTTAAGAAAAGCCTGCTGAGGTAGTTAGCCAGATCTGATGTGTCATGTTTGATCTGCCAAGAGCGTCTGAAGATTAAAGTGTATGTGGTTTTATTTCATATTTGAATCCATACTGTGCAGAGTTGACAGTGTATGAGGCACCTTGGGACAGTGGAGAGTTCAGGGTTACTGGCTCCCCTGGAGCTGGCCTTAAGCTAGTGCTTAATATTGTGACTCGTTGGAACTCTCCATCACCAGAAATGCTCAAACCTTAGAAACCGATGAATAAAATAGCTGGCAAGGTCACGAGAGAGAATGGTTGCAGTGGCCAAGTTCAGATTCGATACCGAATAAGATATCTCCCACTCTGATTCTACTAAGCAATGTGTATATGTCATTTCATTAACCACCAACAGTAAAACGTTTTTTATCAAAATAGCATTCCGTTGCTACATGACTTTTTCATGTCATGTGAGCCAATTATTTTACCCTTGGTTTTTGATGATCTCTCTCCGGATCAATTTGACCTGTAACATTCTTTGCATCATGAATCAATGTGGTTTTGCTTTGTAAAAAATTTACGTGTAGTTTTAAATTTTTTATATGGTTTTGCTCTTTAACCGTCGGTGGGTGCTGTGAATTGAATAGACCTTTCCCAGTGGAAATATCTGGTACTAAAATCTGGATTTTCTAGCTATTATTTCAAATGCCATCTCCCTTCGCTTGGATCATATAGATGAGGTTGTGCCATTCAAATCCTGGAATGTTCCTTAATTCTGTGATTTTTAAAAATGTATTTACAGAAATCCTGGTTGAGTTTTGGAATATGGCCAGCTTTTCTTAACCTTAATTTTTAAAAATTAAGAACAACTTTAGAACTTATAAAAACAGTTATGTAGTAATAATCTTTAAACTTCACCACCTCCAAGAGGTCTTTCAATCAAAGGTATCTGAACTATTAAATGATAGAAAATTTTTCCAAAACGTGTTAATTTTAGCTTAGCTAGCTCAGGTTTCCAAATCTCTGGCTTTATATCCCCAAATCCCTAAACCAATATAGTTTGCTATGGTTTTCTGAATTTCTCCTGTAAATAATATACAATTTACAGCGAATTTATGATCTTTGAAACAAATTGTAGTTTCCACCAGAAGCTGAGTAAATGATTTGATGAACCAGTAATATAGTTTGGCAAATGTTACTTTCTTTTTCGCTGAGAAACAAATAGTAATTTTTAGGACTCAGTCAATACTAATCTGATTCAACATTTATCTGATCCATATCCTAGTTAAAATGCACTCACAGATAACATCATTCTGACCACAATCTAGGGAATTGATAGCCTGAACTCAATAAAAGGTCTATTCTGATCGCCACTATTTGACAAATGGAGATCCTGTTCAACTTGAGTTGTGCTGTGAATAACAACTATGCAGGAAGTTAATATATTTAAGGCCATATGATGATGATGATAATTCTTAATTCATTCATCTTTTTCTATGTATTTGCATGTCACAATTGTCAAAATGCCTCCCCCAAAATTTAATTCTACAAGAGTGTAATTTCTCCACTGAAAACTGAACTTCATACGTGTGCAAAATGTTCTCTATTGACACTTTTACATCTTAATTATTAAATATTTAAATGTTGTAGAAAAACAATATAAAAGAAGGCTACGTTTTAGCCACCCAGATTTAGCAAATGTTTACATTTGCTATTGTGTCTGGTCTTTTCTTTTTCCAAATAAAAACTTGCAAGTATATCAGAAGTTCCATCCCTCTCCAGAATCCTGAATTTGATTGGTAGTATTCTCATACATTAAAAATCAGTAAGTGATACATGTAGTAGTTTTACTTTTTTAAAAATTTACATAGATAATATACTGTTTTCAACTCTTGTTCTTTAAACCTCCCTGGGAGATGTGAGTTGAGTAAGAGATCCCAGTGGGAAAATTTGGAGTTAAAATTTGTCCTCTTCCTTTGCCTGGGTCATAAATAAGTCCTTAGCATTAAGTATCTTAGCAATACTTAAATGAATGTCATGAAGCAACTTCTACCAACTATCTTAGCTATTAGCTCCCGGCTAGAATTGCTCCAGCAAGATTCTTTCAAAGATGGAGTTTCACCTTCACTTATAGTTGCCCATTCCAAGTATAGCGTTCCAATCAGCTCTAACATACTGAGAGAAATGCACTTATACTTCATCACTTTCCCAAAATATACACTATTAAAAGATATAGAGACCAAAACTCAGAAAAAGAACAAAACAATCTTTCCTAACAGCAATACTGAAATTAGTAATTTGCTGTTGACTAAACATGGCTTCTGTTCCAACTCGTTGGATACTAGCAAAAGCTTTGTCAGGACACGCTTGCAAGGGATGGTGTAGGAAAGATATATAACTTACTTGTTGCTGAATGAATAAGAAGCTGGGAACCAACCACTGACTCAGCACATTAGTTGGGTGGTTTGCTTACTTGAACATGAGTCCTGGAAGCTCAAAACTAGGTTACAAAACTAAAAAGTGACTCACAAGTTAGTAATCCATGTAGCCAACAGTTGCAGGTAAAAATGAGCCAGAAGGCATAGTACACTTATTTTATTCTTTGGTTGGTAATTTTGGGTTAAAAAAACATTTTACATAACATTGCTAAAAGATATTAGGGGAGGGGGAGAATTGCTAACATTTATTTTGCTTTTAAAATTAACCAAAATGGCTTTAATTTTAAAGGATTAAGATTTATTATCTCTCTTATCTATATATATTTTTAACAGAGACAAAATTGAAAACTGAATGCTCAAAAATATAATTATGCAATTATGTCTTTGATAGGCAAAAACATTGTTTGCTACCACCAGACATATTTTAAACTTCCCAACAAATCCTATAAAATAGGTTTTTTATTACATATGTAAAACAGGCATAGAGAAGTTTAGCAATCTGCCTAAAAATCATACAACTCAAAACTGGTGAGTGGGACTGATGCTTTGAACTTGGCACTTTGAAATCTGCTTGTTACACCATGTGGCTTCAGGAACGGTCCAGGCACAGGTAGGCTGATGAGGATCACTAGTTCTGGGAGCAGAAGACCTATCAGAATCCCATCTCACCACTGTGTGAATCTTCGTCAGGTCAAGACCCTTTGACTTTTTTTTTAATACTTTTTAAAAAGATTTGTTTTATTTATTTATTTCTCCCCTTGTTCCCTCCTCCCATCTCCCTCATTGTTTGCACTCACTGTCTGCTCCACATGGAAACCAAACCCTGGACCTACCATGTGCAAGGGAGATGCCTAATGGATTGAGCCACCTCCACTCCCGGTTTGTTGAGTCTCTTATTATGTTTTTTCCTATGTCTCTTCGTTGTATCACCTTGTTACATTAGCTTGTGGTGCCAGTCCACAGGGTCAGCTAGCTGTCTGGCTCATCTTCTTTAGGAGGCACACAGAAACCAAATCCAGGACCTCCATGTGGTAGGCAGGTGCCACATCCACTTCCCCCATTTTGACTTTTTAACACCATTTTCTCTTCCTCTCAGGATTGTGAGGCTTCTCTATGATCATGCCTCTAAACAACTTTGGAAACTGTAAGATGTCTTTACAAATATAAATTATAATGCATGAGTAGCTTGATTTCTTTGAGCCAGAGCTGTAAATTGAGGAAAATAAACACAACATGTCATGTGGTAGTTGTGAAGACGAAATGAGACAATGCATGTAAAATACATAATGTGTTAATGCACACTACCAGGGACACAGAACTCAGTCAAAAGCTAGTTATTATTCAACAAATCGAACTGTTTTTGGTGTTCTGGTCAATGTGGGGAGATTTTAACACACCTCTTGAAGTGTGCCCATAAGGGAGGAGGTGTGAAACAAGCGTACAGACGAGGTACTGGGGATTGAACCCAGGACCTCTTATGTGCGAAGTAGGCACACAACCGCTTGAGCTACCTCCATTCCCCTTGTTTTTCTTTTAATCACTTCCTTTCTAAATACAGAAGACCCAAGCCAGGGCAGCTGAGTTATCTGGCTATAATCTCTACTCACAGAGTTAACACGCCACCGAGGGTGGCGGCTGTGGAGCCCGCAAGTGCGACCTTCTGCTCGCCAGGGGGCGCTGGGTCTAGCTCAGGCCGCGGCTCCCGAGGCGGGGACAGGGGGACGCGGGGTGAAGGGTTGGGGCGGGGAGGGAGGCGGAGCCCGGCCCGGCAAGATGGCGCCGTCCGCGTTGTTGCGTCCTTACTCCAAGCTGCTGGCCCTGGCCCGGTTCCCTAGCGGTTGTGAGTGTCTCTCCTCGCGCGGGCCTACCTGACAACCCTCCCCGCCCCGGCCCACCCGTCTCCTGTCCCGTCCA
Source organism: Dasypus novemcinctus (assembly GCF_030445035.2). Classification (NCBI taxonomy): domain Eukaryota; kingdom Metazoa; phylum Chordata; class Mammalia; order Cingulata; family Dasypodidae; genus Dasypus; species Dasypus novemcinctus. Next base: position 54,707,620 of record NC_080673.1, read on the forward strand.
GGGCGAGCCTGGTCCCGACGGAAGCGGGGTCGGGGGAGGCTGCGGCCCGGATTTGCCCTGCAGTGACCTCCGCCGGCCCAGACTCCGCTCCCCCTCACCCTGACCCACTACCAAGCGCCGACCCTTCTTGACCTCGGCGAATGGACTTGAGTTTTCCCACCCCAGTCATCACACACTGCGGGGTCTAGCAGACGCGAGAGGGGAGACCGTCCGCAGGCATCGCCTGCCCTCGCGTTCCTGGCGGCGCCTGAGGGTCGCGGTGAAGATGTCCTGGAGGGCTGGGAAGACCGGCCTCGCTCTGCGGGTGGCCCTGGACGAGTTCATTGATCTCTTTAGCCTTTCTTTCCTTGGCCGTTGAAGGAAGAATTAAATGCGATAATACACATATAAATGTGGGGTTTTTACCTCTATGAATCACCGTAACATTTAAACACTCGTGTCGCGTTTCAGCTTCAGCGCGGTCAAAGTTCTACGTTCGGGAGCCGCCGCACAGCAGTCCTGACTGGCTGAAAGTTGGCTTGACCTTCGGCACCACCATCTTTCTGTGGGGCTATGTAAGTACTTGACTCTTAAATCTTTAGAAGAGGTGTGCCGAATGAAGAAGAAAGGCAGAAGGAATACAGGCAATGTGAAATTGAATATTGCTGTTGGTGCGTCACGAGCAGGCTACCCACAAAACTGAATGTTTATGTAATTGCCAGCATTTCTCCATAAAGGAAGTAATCCCAAGAAACATTAAGATTTCAATGGGATGAAAAAAATATGATGAGGCTGAAATTCCTGTCATTAATTGTTCCTTAGTGTGGTATTGTGAGGAATGGCAATTTTACTAAATGCTAATTATCCTTTACTTTATTTCTTAATGAAGGTTGAGGCTGGTTGGGTTTTTATGGAGGCCCTTTTTCACACGTCATAGGAACAAATCAGCAATGAAAAATTATACCAAATTAAATCTCATTATACTTCAAAAACATTAAGTTTTTATGTTTGTATTAAATACATTGTTGGAAATTGTACTTCATGTGGAGCACCCTTTATTATGTTTGTATCTTTACCGTATGTCAGATGCTTTACGTGTAAAATTCTTCAGGACTGTGTGGTAGATTCTGTTATTGCCCTTTTACGGGATAAGAAACAAGCTTGGAGATCTGACTTTACTGAATCCAATTCATACTGACTTCAGAGCCGGCCCTGTAGACCACTGTGAAACACTGCCTCTTTTTTAAAAAGTGTGTACATTAGCATTTAAAATTTTTGTTTTGTATCTAATGACTTTGGGGCTTCTCCCACTGCCCCCCTACTTCCAACACATAGTGCATTTATTTTGGATTTTCTATTTAAAGCGTTTCAGACCTTTGATGTGGGACAGAGTAAGAGATATTGAAAACACTTGCAACCTGACAATAGTAACTAGTAATTTTTAATAATGTTTGTTATAGTGAAATTTTAAGCATTCTTGACTTGAATTAAGGTTTTCTCCTAAAAAGAGACTTGATTGCTGCTAAGGACACTAATGGTTAAAACTGGATCTTAGATTGCAGTAAATGTCATCTTACATCAACCATCACTGGAGTTGCATATTCTGTCAGGTGGTGGTTCTAAAAAGGAAGTTGCCTTCCATGACATCTAATTAATATACATTTATTTGGGAAATGGGGTTGGTCATTTATTCACAGCATTACACTTCTAAGGTTAGAAATATACCTGGCCTGGATACCATTTAATAACCAAGTTCTGCTGTGTTGTATGTTAATTTAACCCCTTTGTGATAAGGCATTCCATTACATTTATTACCCACTGAATAAAAATTTATTTGGCAGAAGTTGAATCCAAACTTTTAAGGGTTGCCATTTCAAATTTAACATGTCAGATTATTATGAACAAGTCTATACCATTCGTGGTTTTTGGACTTTAGGGTCTTTTAGCCTTTTTTTTTTTTTTTTAATAACAAGAATAGTTCTAAGTATTTTAGTCTATCCTTATTTCTCTTTGCAAAAAATATGCCTCCCCCATAGGTTACATTTCTAATTTTAACTGTTATTTACTTCTAGCTCATCAACCAACATAATGAAGATGTTTTGGAGTATAAAAGAAGAAATGGGTTGGAATAAACTTTGAAATACTAACATAGTGAGTATATGATTTTATAAAATGAAAAGGTAATAGAGTTTATTTAACCTCTTTTTAGGTCTTGTATTTTGGTTTATCATTTTATTAGGTTTATACTTTCTAACATCCATATTCCTTTTTGTGGCAATTTATTAATTTTTAATACTTCAGCTCCTAAGCATCTTTAGCATAATCATTTTTGATCATTACTCTCGGTAGATGTTTGCAAACACAAAGGGAGTTGTGTCTGAGAATGAAAACCAAAATCATATTATTTTCTTAAATATAGTAGTGCTTTGCACCTTGCCTTCATAGTCCTTGTGACAAGTTTTAATTATTTGTATGTGTATTTCTTAATATTTGACATATCCCACACTTGATTCCATGAGGGCAGTAACTTTGTGTAATTTTATTAATCATCATATTCTCAGCAATTCACCTGATGCCTGGCCCATTTAAGAGTTTAATATTTGTTGGATGAATGAATGTATAAGAACAGAAGATTGAACTTTTTATCTGCATGACCATGTCACTATGGTTGTCACTTTAACTAGTACCCAATTGGAGAATTCCAGGTAAAATCTAACTGCAAACAAGATAGCATATTCTAGGAAAGCCGATTTGGCTCAACTGATAGAGCATCCGCCTACTATATGGGAGGTCCAGGGTTCAAACTCAGGGCCTCCTGACTCGTGTGGTGAGCTGGCCCACACACAGTGCTGATGTGTATATGGAGTGCCATGCCATGCAGGGGTGTCCCCCGCGTAGGGGAGCCCCACAAGAGAGCCGTCCTGTGCAAAAAAAAAAACGCAGCCTGCCCAAGAGTGGCACTGCACGCACGGAGAGGTGACGCAGCAAGATGATGCAACAAAAGAGATACAGATTCCTGGTGCCACTGACAAGAATGCAGGTGGACACAGAAGAATATAACAGCGAATGGACACAGAGCAGACAATGGGGGGGAACAGGAGAGAAATAAATCTTAAAAAAAAAAAAAAAAGGATAGCATATTCTGCATGGTCTGTGATCCAAAATAAAGAGCTTATATTTTTATGTATTGGGTGTATTTCTGACTTTTGAAGAATTCCTGTAATTAAATCCTTCTGTAAAGTGAAAAGTCACTCATAAATCTCAACTTTCATGGGTTAGATTGACTAAACTCAATAAATTATATCTGCTGCATAATAAACACAGTGGTCACTAATGTATACTTTCTCAAATTCAGCTCTGTAGTGTTTGATTATCCAAACCTTTTGCTTCTTTCTTTCCATTGATTATCACCTTGTCCAGTTCACTATCTGCAAATCAAGAAATAAAAATGAAATAAGCAATTAAATCAAAACCAAATGGTTTTGCTACTCTTCAGTGGTTCAAGAAAATATTTCTTGTTAAAACTTAAATAAGGGTAGCGGATTTGGCTCAACTGATAGAGCATCAGTCTACCATGTAGGAGGTCCAGAGTTCAAACCCAGGCCCTCCTGACCCGTGTGGTGAGCTGGCCCACATGCAGTGCTGATGTGCGCAAGGAGTGCCATGCAATGCAGGGGTGTCCCCTGCATAGGGGAGCCCCACATGCAAGGAGTGTGCCCTGCAAGGAGAGCCACCCTGCACAAAAAAATGTGTAGCCTGCCTAGGAGTGGCACTGCACACGTGGAGAGCTGACGCAGCAAGATGATGCAACAAAGACACAGATTCCCAGTGTCATTGACAAGAATGCAAGTGGACGCAGAAGAATACATAGCAAATGGACACAGAAAGCAGACAATGGGGGGGGGGGGGGAGAGAAATACATCTTAAGGGAAAAAAATGTATAAAACAAAAAAACTTAAATGAGGGACTGATAGTCTTTGGGGATTTGTTTTCTAGATATTTTCTGCTGCTCTGAAGTGAATTCTTTATTTAGAGTGGTCTAATTTTAATATTTCTTCTGGCTAATCCTATATTGTTTGTTTTTTCCTGTTCATTGTAGGTATGCTCCGTGTAATGATTACAGCAGTTCCTCTGTGTTCGCCAATCTTTTGCATTGTAAATGTAAATGAAAAAGTTGTATGTGAATATACAGTCAACATTTGTGTGTTGCATCATTAAATGAAAAAAGGAAAGTATCTATTTTTCAGATAATGCATACTGTGACAACTTATAGAAAATACCAATTCTAAGGTATGTTGTTAGAAGTATTTCAGTGTGGAAAACTGGTTTAAATCTACAAGTTGGAAAATGTAATTAATAAACAGAAACTTCAGTCTAAGTTCAACCTGCTACCTAATGTTGAATACTTGGAGTGATTTTTTTAGGACATTGATTATTGTTACCACCTGATGGCAGGGTCATTAGACATTGAGACCAGGATAAGAAAACTTGTTATGAATATATATCAACTTTTAATTTCCAGACAAAACATCTATTCTTTAGTTTCTTCTGACCCCATTGCATTGAAGTTGGAGGATTTACAGTTAGATAATGTTTTTTACTCAATATGGCAGTGCCAAGTCTGTTGTTCCTTTTTTTGCTAATTTGAATTTCATCCAATAGTTTAGCAAATCCATTTTTTCCCCCAACAAATCAAGTTTATTTGATAAATATTGATAAAATATTGATAAAACATACAGTTCATCCAAAGTGTGCACTCAGTGCTATTTGGTGTAATCACATAGTTGTTCATTTATCACTTTAATCATTATTACAACATTTTCATGATTTCAATTTCAATAATAATAAACAGAACAAACTAGAAAATTCTTCACCTCTTAATCTCTCTCTGTATCTATTGTACATAGCTGCTAATTCTGGCTATTCAACAAACCTGATTGTTTAAAAAGGGTTTAGGGGTGGGAGGTTTTAAACACTAAAATGTTAAAATAAACTTTATTTTTCCCTCATCAAAACCCTTTTTAGTGAGTCAATAAAAACTTACATACATGTCATTTCATTAATTTGTAATTTAAACAGTATATTGTACTATAAAAATACATCCTTTATATTTCACTTCTGATGTTAAATGGGAAAGTAGATTACCTTATAATTTTTTTCTTGTGTGTTTTAGTCTCTGCCTTATTCTAAACACTTATTCTGGGGAATTTGAGGCCCAGTATCTTTGGAAGTCACATTTGAATATGTATTTAGAGTTATATTGTTTCAGAATAATTACTGAATCCAAATTCAGTGAAAGACCAGATATTGGTAGCAGTATTATTGGTTTAGCGTGTGTATTAGTCAGCCAAGGTGTGCTGATTCAGAGTATCAGAAATCTGACTTTTAAAAAAAAAATTTTATTCTAGTAACATATATACAACCTAAAATTTCCTCTTTAACCAATTCAAATGTATAATTCAGTGCAGTTAATGATATCCAAAATGTTCTAACAAAATCACTACCATCCACCACCAAAAACTTTTCCATCAAGCCAAATAGAAACTCTATGCAACACAAGCATTACCTCCCCATTCAGTACCTGCACTCTGACTCCTGGTAACCTATATCTAGTTTTTGACACAATGAATTTGCTTATTATAATTATTTCATATCAGTGAGATTATACAATATTTGTCCTTTTGTGTCTGGATTATTTCATTGAGCCTAATGTCCTCAAGGTTTTGTTCATTCATTGGTTGATGGCCATGGGTTGCATCCATATTTAGGCAGAATATCAGTCGGCAATATTTGTTTTGAGTTCCTGCTTTCAGTTCTGGGTATATATCTAGTAGCGGGATCACCTGGTCATATGGTAATTCTATGCTTAACTTTCTGAGGAACTGCCAAACTCTCTCCCACAGTGGCTGTACCGTTCTTCATTCCCACCAGCAATAAATGTTGCCTTTTATAAAGGGTATTTATTTGGGTAAAAGCTTACAGTTACAAGGCCCTAATGAGTCCAACTCAAGGTACCATAAGAGGTACTTTCTCACCCAAGTCAGGTGCCACATGTTGAAGTAAGATGGCACGTGATCTCTGCGAGGGGTCAGCCTTCCTGTCTCTCAGCTACAGGCTAGCATAGGGCTTGTTTCTTTCCAGGCTCAGCTGGAAACTATCAAGGAAATGGCTCATCTCTTCCCAGGGTTGCAGCATCAAAGTTCTCTCTTCTGCTGTGTCTGTGGCATGCTCTCTCTCTCTTCCTGTGTATCTTCTGTGTCTTCCTGAGTGAGTATGCATTTGTATCAGCCCACCAAGGTGGCAGGGACTTAACCCGAGTTGCAACGTACTGAAGTGGTAGAATCAAAGCTGTAATCTTAGTATAATTTAATCAAAGACATCTTAGCAGAATCTAATACAATCAAATAGTCTCATGCCCGGAGGAACAGACCAGTTTACAAACATAATCCTTACCTTTTTGGGAGTTCTTAAATAATCTAAAACTGTCACAGAGTGCTAGCTGTTAGAGCTGGAAAGGACCTTGGAGTCATATCAACCAATCTCATAATTTTACAAATGCAAAAACCAGAGATGAAGAGTGATTTGTCTAGAGCGGCTTAAAAAATAGTACTAAAAGCAGTACATGATCCTAGACAGGCTCTAACTAGGGAAGAGAAAAAGCTCAAAAGGATATTATTTTCCAGAGTGTTGAATTCAGTTCAGGTCAGCTTCCCTGTTCTATTAAACTTTAGGAAATTTAAATGGGCTAGAATAGGTGATTGGATAGAAAAGTACTGTTATATTCACTTATGTCCCAGCCTATAAAATGAAAAAAGAAATTAGTCTTTCTTTATCTTCCCCTACCCCTACCGCTTTGTAATACTAATTTTTAAGCATAGCGAAACCAATTCATTTTGGGGGTTCTAGCTTTCCTTTCTCCATAAAGAAACAGCATTTTATCATATGGTGACATTACCACATCGGTAAATAGGAGAAAGTTCTTCTCAAGTATGAGGAAACATGGTGACCGTGTCATGGGGTTAACATCTTTCTCCTCCAGGGGAAGAGAAATCTTCCCTTGCTGGTCTTATAAACCCTCGAAGTAACTAGACCATGTATCAGTATACACCCCACCCACCTTGTTCTCTCAGGAGTAATTAGGCCTGTGCTCAGTTTTACTTGTTGGACTCTTTGGAAATCTGTGGCAAGTGAGAAGTCATGGGTATGTCCTAGAGTATTTTCATCTACTCAAAGTAGAGACTTGAAAGATTGGTTTGAGTTCTTACTATTCCACACATGAGCCAGTGGGAAGTGGAAAGATTGGTCTGCTTACTCCTTGTTTTTTTTCCTTGCTGGCCCCAAAGGTATGGGAAATGTAAATGAAATAACTATGATTTCTCTCTTCTCTGGTCTGTAAAGTAACCTATTTGTTGATAAATACAGAAAAGAATGAGCATCACCTAAAAACTTGGACAAAAGAAGCATATTATGGGGAAAGACTATATTGGCTCCTTTCTTTGTGTTTCTTTTTCATGTGTTTTTATTTATTTTTAATATTTTATTTATTTATTCCCTCCCCCCCTTGCAGCTTGTTTTTTGCTCTCTGTTCTCTGTGTCCATTCACTGCATTTTTTCTGTGTCTGCTTGTCTCCCTTTGTTGTGTCATCTTGCTGCATCAGCTCTCTGCGGCGCACAGGCCATCAGCTCTCCGCGGCACACGGGCCAGCTTGCCTTCACAAGGAGACCCTGAAATGCAAACCCAGGGCCTCCCATATGGTAGATGGGAGCCCAACTGTTTGAGCCACAGCTGCTTCCCATCTTTTCCATGTGTTTTAAAACATCTTTTTGGGGGAAAAAAAAGTAAAACATAACAAGGACATTATTGGGACATAGGAAAACACTAGAATATAGATGGTAAACATATCAGTATTAAATTTATTGAATTTGGTAATTGCACAAAAGGTAATACATAAGTAAATAGCCTTGTTGTTAGAAAATGTACATGGCAGTATTAAATTTTCAAGGCACGTGGTGTATACAGGCTACACTCGTGTTCAGAAAATGGATTGAAAGATGGACAGGCAGTTGGGTTGATAGATTGATGGATGGATAGGTAGACTGAAAAGCAAATGTGGCAAAACCTTAAAATTGGTGAATCTGGGTATTTGGAGGGTCCATAAGGGTATATTCTCTGTATAAAATATTTCAAAGTAAAAAGTTTCATTTTTTAAAAAGTGATTTTCCTAACACCAATATGGTAGGCATAATGATTTTTCTCTCTCTCTCTCTCACACACACACCCCAAAGATGTCCACATCCTACCCTCCAGAGGCTATTACTATGTTAGGTTACATGGCAAAAGAAAATTAAGGTTGCTAATCAGACAGCATTGAGATGGGAAGATTATACTGGATTATCTTGTTGGGCCCAGTGTAATCTCAAGGGTCCTTAAAGTGGAAGTGGGAGGCACAAGAGTGTACAGAGTGATGTTATATGAGAAAGATTCAACCAGCCATTGCTAGCTTTGAAGTTGGAAAGAGGCCAAGAGCCAAGGATGAGGGCAGTCTCTAGAAACTGGAAAAGATAAGAAAACAAATTGTCCCCAAAGAGGCTCCACATAGAAATGCGGCCTTACTGGCATCTTGATTTTAGCACACTTCACCTACAGAACCGTTAAGATGAAGAATTTGCACTGTTTAAGCCATAAAGTTTGAGGTCACTTGTTACAGCAGCAATAGAAAACTAATACTGTCACATAATAGTATTGAACAAGAAGTCAGGTATCAACTCAGTTCAAGGTGCTTTCCACTAAACACTTAAAATTCACATCTCTAAGGCTAACGAAGTTTTATAACTCTTGAAATTCTGGAATCTGATAGCCTTAATTACAAACAAAATATACCTTTTCTTTTGGCTTTTATAAGGGGTATTTATTTGGGGTAAAAGCTCACAATTCCAAGGCTGTGAAAAGTCCAACTCAAGTTACCATAAAAGGTGCTTCCTCACCCAAATCAGCCACTATTGATCCTGGTGTTGCCATGTGGTGAAGCAAGATGGCTGCTAATCTCTGTGGAGGTCTCTGCCTTCCCTTCCAGAACCTACCGTCTCTTGGAGCTCAGCTGTGAGCAACCAGGCATAGGACTTGTCATTTTCTGGGCCTCCTATATCAGTCTCCACTGTACCACTCTCTTCCCAAGTTCAGCTCTTCCCAAGTTCAGCTGTAAGCTATCAGGCATATAGCAGGGCTGATCTCCTCTTGAACTGCTCCTTGGTCCAGCCTCTTGGGGGCTTTGTGCTTCAGCAATCCTCTCTCTCACATTGCAGAATCAAATATGCCAGCACCCCAAAAATATACCTTTAATAAACATTTTCTCAGAACAGTAAATACTGTATGTCAGGCCTTGTGCTCAGCCTTGGGAATATAACTGTCGTGTGAATTTGCATCTTATTTGTGCCATGGATAACTCCATGGGGAGCCATTTATGAAGATCAGGGCTGTCCAAAAGAACTTTCTGCAATGAAAAAATGTTCTGTCTGTGGTATTTTGGTAATCATTAGGCCCATATGGCTACTGAATATTTGAAATGTGGTTAATATGACTGAATTTTTAATATTATTTAATTTTAATTAATTTCAGTTTATTTCCTAATTTCTTAGACAGCTCAGATGTAGACTGTTATATGAATAGTACCCCTTAGAGTTGTGTAACATAGTGACTGGTAAAAATGCTTCTTAATTAAATAATACAATCCTAACTCACACTAGTTTAACTAAAAAAGAGAAGTTCTTTTATGGAAACTGAGTCACAGAGTACAAGAACAGGCATGCACCTGGGCTCAGGAATAATTGGGATTTTTTAAGTTGCCATGGGAAAAAGGCTGCATGAAGTTTCTAGTATAAAAAGTTTTAAGAAATCTCATGTTTATTTTACTAGAGAAAAGAAAGTAAATAGATGGGGAGGGTATGAATGACCCTCAAGAATAACATTTAGATCTCCCTTGATTACCGTTCCCCCTTCATATTATAGGCCATCAAAAGAGTACTTACCAGGACTTTTTCTTAATTTGAGTTCATAAGAAAAACAAAGCAATAGTTTTGCTTTCCGTGAAGTCTAGGAAATCATGCAGTCTTTGAGAATTGCTTTTAATTATATAACACTTAAACCTTGAATAAGTATAATTATTATTGCCATAGAGGACATTATGGTCCATTTTGAACACTAATGACATTTTTGTCAACTGTCACATTTACGTGGAGGTTATCTGAAGTAGGCCAAGTTATCGCTAACCATAGTGTCTTACTTTCCTAAGCAGACCAAGAAAAATGTCAAGGATATGCTCAAGGGCAGCATTATAAACAGTGTGACTAATGGCTAGGAAACTATTGCCCAACTGTCTTCTGTAGCAAAAGAGCTAATGTTAAAATGCTTTCTGGTTCAAAAGAAATAGTTTGCCACAGAACAAACTTGACAACCCATGAATATGTCCTCTCTTAAGAAATGTTTCACCACAATGTGAAAAGATTTTGCCGTAAATATGGAGAGCCATATATCCTTTGGGAGCAGTAGAGTAAGTGGAAAATCTTGTATGATATGAGAGAGATGAGCATTTAACTAAGATCAGAAAGGATCTGGAAAAGTGGGCATTATTTATTTCACAGTTCTATTTTATGTTTAGATCTTTAAACTTTTTTCAGGTGCTAATATTAAAAACAAAACACCTCTCTCTCGGTATTGTGAGCAACTTCAAACTTTCCTTGCCCCCTACTATATATTTTTGTCCATAACATGCAAGGTGTATCTCCACGCTTGGTGAATCTTTAACATATGGCTCTCTCTTAAAATAATTGATATTTGATAAACTTTTTCTTTTAGGCAGTATTGCTTTTGGCAACCAACTATATTTGAGCACTCAACATTTTCTACTTTAGCCAAATATGATACCTGTACTTTGGAAAGAAAAATACAGTAAAATTGGAACTTCATTATATAGGATTCTCTAAGACATGCCTGTAGGTGGAGGATAAAAAATAAAGAGAAAAGGTGAGTTTGGGAAGTAGATTGCTTAAAATGAAACTAGAGAAAGAAAACTTAAGATACTATCAGTTTAATCACGATGTCTTTGCCCATTTCGCTTGTTCAGCAAGTGCCAAAAGAGTGTGGACCAAGTGTTTTGCTTGAGGAATGGGAGATATTGTTTCCACACGTTGCATTTCTCACCTGGGACAGCCATAGCCAATCTAGAGTACATGATTGACTCCCCACTGGCCCTTGCCTTCCGATCTGTCATGGTGGAATACAATGAAGACCTTCAGGTACACCCCCCCCCCCCCCCCCCCCCCCCCCCCGGAAAGGAAGTGAAAGGAGCATTGAGCTTCACCTTAGGCAGGAAGTCAGAATCTGGTACTTCCTTCTCCAACTAGCTGATCATGTTTCATACCTAATATGCTAAATTTAGAGTTCATATCAACCCTATAAATAAAAGAAATATCCACATTTTACAGGCTAAGAACTGTAAGACAAGTGTCTTACTCCCAAACTCATCTTTTTTTTTTAAAGATTTACTTTTTATTTATCTCTCTCCCCTTTTCCCCCCAACCCCTCCGTTGTCTGCTCTCTGTGTCCATTTACTGCATGTGTTCTTCTTTGTCCGCTTCTGTTGTTGTCAGTGGCATGGGAACCTGTTTCTTTTTGTTGCGTCATCTTATGTGTCAGCTCTCCATATGTGCAGCACCATTCCTGGGCAGGCTGAACTTTCTTTCACGCTGGGCGGCTCTCCTTACAGGGTGCACTCCTTGCGCGTGGTGCTCCCCTACGCGGGGGACACCCCTGCGTGGCAGGGCACTCCTTGCGTGCATCAGCACTGCGCATGGGCCAGCTCCACATGTGTCAAGGAGGCCCGGGGTTTGAACTGCAGACCTCTCATGTGGTAGATGGCTGCCCTAACCACTGGGCCAAGTCCACTTCCCCAAACTCACCTTAACCTCAGTATTATACTACCTTGACACTTTTCCATGTGTAATACAGTGATATTCATACCGACACACATATGCACACACAACTTCTTGTTAAGATTATTTAAAAAATTAAGTACATAGATGGTGACAACACTTAGAGAAAAGTTTTTAAGGCCTGTATACAGGTGCGATATTTTTGCATTGTTAAACCAGGTTGTCTTTGTCAAAGCCCTTAGATTCCATCTATAATAGATACCTAGTCAGAAACATCTTTGGGATCATTAACTCCATTAGGTGGGCTTGACTGAGAAAAGGTGTTGGTTCCATGTGTCTTTAACCTGAAACAATAACCTCTGGGAGTGCTAGCAGAAATCATGTCTTGTTCATGGAAGAATGCCCTGGAACAGTGCCTAGCACATAAGATGCTCTATAAATATTTGTGAAATAAATAATAACGAGTCCCCAACACCTAGCACTGTTCCTTAGCATATTGTAGACTTATAATAACAAATACTTATAGAGAGTTTATCTGAAATTGGGTGACTGTTATGGAAACAGGAGTTAAGTCAGAAGACCTCAGACTGTACCAGACCCTGAGTCTACAAGTAAATTCTGAAGGGGAGCATAGACCAGTATCCTGAGGGAATCATTTACCACTGTTTAGTGAACCTGGTTGGGGACAGAATCATTTTAAGAGAAGCCTTGGGATTTCATGCTTTATAACATATTTTTAAAAAACCAACATCATGCATGAATTCATTTAAAAGCATTTGCTGCAAAGTTGGAAACAACCCATGTGTCCATCAACTGATAAATTATGGAGTATACACATGATGCAAAGTTATACAGTGGTAAGAAGAAGTCATGAAGCATGACAACATGGATGAACCTATGTTGAGTGAAGCAAGCCAGATACGAAAGGACAAATACTGTATGACTACCCTAATCTGAGCTAAATATATTATGTGAAATATGAATATGGGTAGAGTTACATATATAAGACCGTTTTTCTTTGAAGGTGAACAAATGTAAGCTAATAGTACAAAATGTAAATATCAGACAAAAAAAAAACCCACATCATACTAAGTGAAAGAGATCAAACAGAATACTACATATTGTATGATTCCATTTATATAAAATGTAAATATAAATCAATTTATAAAGATGAAAGGAGATTAGTGGTTATGTAGGTCTGAAGAAGGAATGCTAAAGGGTGTGGAGTCTTTCTTTTTGAAGTAACAAAATGTACAATATTGTGACCATACTAAAAGCCATTGATTATGTACTTTAGATAGAATAGCCAAAAACAGCAGCTGTTTACAGTGGGGGAAGCATAGAGAGATTGCAAGATGAGAAATTTTCTTGTTTGTCTATCTGTTTTTTGATTATTAGTAGTATGGAAATAATGAAAATGCTCTAATAATGACTGAAGTGATGAATATACAACTATGTGATTATGGCAGTTACCAATGATTGTGCACTTTGGATGAATTGTATGTTTATTAATATATATCAATAAAATTGATTTGTTTTAAAAAAAAAAAGATTTTGCTGCCCTTGACATTTTTCTCTCCTTGGCAGCCAGGTCAAGATTCAGTTCTAAGTCCACAAGGAAAGATGAGTCTCAGTGGTGTACATTTGATTTTGATTTGTCAATCTGTCCTAACTGCTAGTAGTTCACTAAACATTCTACAATACCAGTTAAATGGTTAACAGCCAAATATCCAGAGAATGTATACTTGCTGCGGGTTTAATGTAGCAAATGTACTAATCTGGATGTTGCTGTTTTCAGGAGGACTTTCGCTTCTTGGTAAAGGATCAGGGTCTAGCCCACTCCTTGTGCTGCTTGGGAGTCTAAATTTGATCCGTCATTAACTATGTCTTACTGCATTGCTCTTTTTTTTCTTCTTTATTTTCTTTTAAATGTTACATTAAAAAAATATGAGGTCCCCATATACCCCCCACCCCACCCACGCCACCCCTCGGACATCAACAAACTCTTCCATCATTGTGGCACATCCACTGCACCCGGCGTATACGTTCTGGAGCACCGCTGCAGCACATGCACAGTGGTCCACGTTGTAGTCCAACTCCCCCAGTCCACCCAGTGGGCCACAAAACCACTAGGGATAGCTACTCTTTCTGAGTATGGAAAACCAGTTCTGGCCGTTGGCTTGTTATCTTCATGTGAGAGAAGTTTCTTTGTTAAATGTTACTTGAATTTATTAGAATTGGGTTCAATACTAGAACCTCTGAGCAGTATTTATTCACAGCAAATGAGCAAAAGTGCCTATTAACATGTGGCGGGACAGTGAAAAAAATTGAACTGGGCTATATTATATTCCCTTTTATTTATTCATGATCATAGGAGTCTAACACCCATTCCACATCACCATGTGTTGTCATCTGCTAAGGGAATAATTGTCACCTCCCTTATAAGGTTGAAGTGAGGATTAAAGGACATATGTGAAAGTGCTTTATAAACTGTGACGTGTGAAACACACATAAGGGATTTATCATAGTGGGAAACGATCCCTCACAAAGACATCGTTTAGAAAATGTTACAAGCTTATATGACTGGTTTCCGTATTCAAACCATTATAGATCCTTGTAGCCACTATGACGCAAGAAAATGAAACCTGAAGGAAGAAACATAATTTAGCGTTTTCAGTTGATACGGAAATACTAATTTCATGCCCCATAAAGGAACACACAGATTCGTTGGCGTTTATATTCAAAGTCATTGTAACAAGGAATTGTCCAGATTCAGCCATTGCCTGGGGATTTTCCTGTGCGTCTGAACATTACTCACTGCACTAATGGAAGACTGAGGCTACCTTCCTCAGACTACATCCCTAGAAAACTTTCCGTTATTCTTTCCTTCTCTAGGAAAGCGAACAGAGTGCGTGAGATAAAGTGGGTTCAGACTGCATCATGCGTAGAAATCATATCCAAGACTTAACCCCGGCGCGAATGCCGAAACATTTACGGTCTGCCCGAAACATATGTCTGCTCAGAGAGGCTTCACTCAGTGGATCAGAAAGCATCGGGCTGCTGGTGGCTGCTTCTCAGTTCCCGACCCCTTTTTGATACGCTGCCATCAACTTCCTGGACCCCGGGGCAGCAAGAAAGCCTGGAGAGAAGGTTGGGGAAGAATAGCGCAGATGACCACCTCCCACCCACCCGCCCAGGCGGGGCTGGGCAGGGGTACACGCCCCTCCCAGGGGCGGGGCGCCCCAGGGCTCGCCGCTCCCGGGCAGCCTGCGTCTAGCACACCCCGGCCTGTGCACTGCGTTTCGCCGGCGCGATGTATCTCCGCAGGGCTGTCTCCAAGACCCTGGCGCTGCCTTTGAGGGCGCCCGCCAGCCCCGCGCCGCTCAGGAAAGACGGTGAGTGCCACGCGCGGACCCGGGCACCACTCCCGCGGTCCAGGCAGGAGAGGACATGCGCCTCGGAAGTGGGATCCGTGGGTGCACCTGTACTAGGCGGCCTTGGGGTCGGTCAGAGCCCACCCCGAGCAGCGGAAGCAGCCTGGGATTGGGGGGACGGGGGGGCGGGACAGATGGAATGAAGGTGGGGGGAGTAGTCCGCACCCCTCCACCCCCGGAGGCTCGCGGGGAAGACGCTCCGAAGCGCTCGGAGTCTTTGCAAGTAAGGAACTATTCCAGCGCGGCTTTCGAAACCAGACTAGACCCCCTGGGTTCGCATCTTGTCTCACGCAAACTGTTTAATCTAGTTCCTCATCGCTACATTGGGAATAATAGTAGTTGCCGCCTCCTGGACTGGTTGTGAGTTTTAATGTTGGTATGTAATAAAAAGCGCTTAGAAAAGTGCCTGGCTAGCATACGTGAAGCTTACCACTTTTATTATTATTTTAAGGTGGAATATTATTATTATTCGTTCTCCAACTTTTCCAAACTCATGAGCAATCAGGGAAGATGGGCGCGAGCCAGGCAGGGCGCGCGAAGGGAGTGCCTGGGCCAGTAGCAGTTGGACAAATGTTCCCTGAGTAAATAAATGCGAGACTTGGTGGGGAGTCTGCAGCCTGAACCCCGCGAGCTGCTGGTCCCTGGGCTCCCCGCGGTGAGGAAGGGGCCTTCGGGGCACTTTCCTTTGGGACTGCAGGCAGGTGTGGAGCTGCCTCTGTGGACCAATCCGTAGATTTGGGGATGCGTATTCTGAAGTTTCCTAAAAGTGAAGTTGCAGAGCGAGCTGGAATTTATTAAATAAAACTTAATATACACTAAAGCGCCTGACATAGTGCCTGGAACGTAGTAGGTGCCTAAAAACTGTGAGCGAGAGAGATTGTTCTCCACCCCAGCAGCTGCGGCCCTGGGTGGCATACAGGTCTGCCCTAGCCGCTCCTTCCCAGCCCTCACCCGTCACCCCTCTCTTTTCTGTCCCCCTCTGCTGATTGCGGCGGGAGTCGGGGGCTGGGGGAGGCATTTAGACGATCCAGCTGCCAAGTTTTCAGTCTCCCTTCACGCCGTCGGTTTCTACCTGAGGCTTCCGAAGTAGCGTTTAACTCGTAGTGTGAATTCGAGCCTGAGAGATTCCTGCAGAAATTTCCTGTGCTAAATTTTTTTACACTTTGATTAGGCCTTGCATGGTGGTGGTGGGAGGGAAGGGAGGTCGATCCAGCCAGCTTTCAGTTTTCTCTCGAAATTCTCGTGGAAAAGAAGTTGCGCTGTAACTAACATCAAAAAAGTGTTTTCGTTTTTCTAGATTATTATTGTACAGAGTGAGAAAGAGCAATCTTTTTACAGGTGAAATAGGAAAAAGATGGGGAAGTCATTAATTTTAAGCTTTGCAAGGTAACGGGGCTGATGGGATGGGGTTGGGGCTGGGAGAAAGACCAGCCGAACCAAAGCCTTCTGTGCTGTACCTGCCGGCAACCCCACACGCAAACTTAGAGTACCCTCTTTGTTACTGCACTTTTCAAATAATTTCCTCCCTAACTTGGGACAAAAGAAAAGTAGTTCAAAATTCTGGATGTGTAGTTAGCAATACTGCTTGACTTTCTCTAATTTTCATCTAATTGCTGTTTTCGTAATTCTGATTTATGTGTTTTAAAACCTATTATTGACCCTGCACTTATATTTGTCTTCATTTGTGGACATTTATTAACCTTTTATCCATACTTCTTACTTTGATGAAAAATAAAGCTGTTTCATTTATCTATGGGTAAATTTTTAAGTGTCTCATCAAATTTTGCTCTCCTGTTTTTGTTTTTTTAAAATGTAACATAATGAATAAATAATTTAGGTCTGTAATAGATCCTTGGAAAAATAGAAGGGCAAAATAGAAAAGAGAAGTCACCTTAATCCTAATAGAGAAGACCACTATTTACATATTAGTATATAGTATTAAGACATGTGCCTCCTTTATGCATTTTTTAATGCACAAATCCTTTTATTTGTATTGCTTCCACAAATCTGGAATAGTCCTGTGCAGATAACTTTGCTATGGCTTTTCACTTGATATATTGTAAATATTTCCTCATATAAGTAAATATTCTTCTGCAAAAATTAGGGTTTATTTGTTTCACATTATATGAATGTGCTAAAATGTGTCTAATAAATTAATCCTTTTTCAGTGTTTCTTTCTCATTCCCCTGCTATTGTTAAAAAAAAAAAACCTTGGCATACATTATCCTTGAATTTAAGTGTCTACTTAAATCCCTGAAAATTTTCTTTATTTCTCCTATTTAAATATCTTTTTGTTATTTTTGTCTGGTTGAGAAATATAAAAACTGTATATTCTCTATTTGATAAGAGATGTATTTTTTTAAGCCAACAAAATCCCACCACAAAGCAAAGGTACTATCACTTAGAGTATCCTTGAGCACTTTTATAGAGAAATAAATATTTTTCCCAACAGCCATTTAAATCCAAACTAAGGACATAAACAGGAGAGTCGATGTGGCTCAGTGCTTGAGTGCAGGCTTCTGACATACTAGGTTCCAGGTTCACCCCCCAGCCCCAGTACCTCAAAACATACGTAAAATTTTGTTACTGACAAAGTTTGTAATAAGTACAAATATCTGAGATTTGCCCTCTGCAAATCACAGTTTCTCACTTGTCTCCATACCATTACTCTGTCAGGCCAAACAAATTACTTTGCACTTTCTTGGTCATGCAGCTTTCGTGCTTTTTTTGCCCACGCTTTGCCTTCTTCCTCCAGTGCCATTTCCCTTTCTTATTTATCTGACAAACTCCTACTTTCCTTCAAAACTCAAGTAAACGTCTATTCAATTGTGACATCTACACCTATCACCTATTAATAGTTGAAGTTTTTCACCATGTTTTCATGCATATTATTGTACCTTCTACTTAATTCTGGCATTTGTTATACTATCATGTGATTATATGCCTGTCACTATTTCTTTGTATGTCTGTTTCCTTCTAGACTATGAGTTACTTGAGGCAAGGAACCTTGTCTCTCTCGTTCACAGTTGTATCCTCAATGCCTCTGACAACGCTGAACACATAGTAGGTGGTCAGCTATAGTTGTTGAACAAATAAATATATGTCTTTATTTTTAAAATAAAGAATTTCAGCCCTGTCAACTTTAAGCTCTTTCAGCTTTAAGCACCTTTTATAAAAATTTTAATTCTGGGGCATTGTGGTATGCACAGATATTAGCATTACAGTATAAATATATTTAAATATAATAATATAGCACTTTTATATTCTCTATTAGTTTGTATAGCATTGTACTTCTTTTTCAGATTCAACCCTGTTTCAGCACTTGCCTTGAAATAATTTTATAGCTGCCCATCTTTGTTTTATGTTAGAAAAATTGAGATTTCTTCCTATCTTTACATTTGTATTATAGATTCATAGAAATGTGTTAGATTTCAACATACATGCTTTATTTAACATATACACACAAATTTTATTAAATTTTAAGTAAAGTTATATTTAATTCACTTTAGAAAAACTAATCATTTCCATTGAATCCTATAATGTTACATAGAGTAAATGGATTTCACTGTTTTGTTTTGAAATATATTTTTTATTTATTTTTAAAAGATACTTAGATTCCATAAGATTTTATATAAAAAATATAACAGTGGATTTCACTGTTAATATGAATATCATCTGACTGTTAAGATCATTTAATGGTTTTGTCATTTCTCTTTATTCTCATCTGTACCCCTTCCAAGAAAAGCATAATGCTACATATCAAGATAACAGGTTACATAAGTATCAACAGATTAGATTAGTAGAATGTCAAGTGGAATTATTGCTGTATACTCCCTTAAGCTAAAATAACTGGATGTTAATAGATTTTAAGATCACTGAGGAAGTTTTTTTTAAGAGGCAATTACTTAAAATAGTTTTACTTCAGTGATAGAGCTAACTGTGTTTAAACTTCTTTTCTAGTATCTCTTCGCTGGATGTCATCTAACAAATTCCATGGGTCATCTGGATCAAATATGATATATTATCTGGTTGTAGGTGTCACTGTCAGTGCTGGTGGATATTATGTAAGTATTTAAATAACCATAATGTTGAGTAATTCAGATATTTTACAACTGTGGTAAAGCTCAAACCAGTGTCAAGGCCAGGACATGGGATTAATTAAACACACAACATAGCAATAGGTTTAAATGTTACTAAGCATACACAACAGAAAATACCTTACCATCAATTGAAATATAAGAATATATAAACTAAAATATATGATGCTTTAAAAAAAAATAAAATCAAAACAGTTCTTATACCACTAACCATGGAATGACTTTCCATAAAATAAAAATGTTATTATAAATGCTAGTAATAATAATTGATATTTATTGAGTGTTTATCATATTCCAGGTTCATGGCTCATATAATAATTACAATAATTCCATAAGATAGACATTATTATTAACATTTAATAAGTGACATTGAAAGATTAACTAGCTTTTTATTATTCAAAAATGTAATATTTATTCATATTTTTTTTAAATTTAGGAAGTATAGACATATATAAAATGAAAATTATGTTTTCCTCCTTGATCCCCTACTTCATTTCCCCAAGGTAATTACTGTTAAACTTGTAAGATCAACCCTCTACTATTAAAATCTTCTCTCTAGTCAGCATCTCTGCTAACATGTAAGTAATTTTTTAAAATTTCATTTCATTTTATTTTTTGAGTTTCAGAAACATTATTTTATTTCTAACACATGGTATACATATACATTCAGTGTATGCTTATTTTACACATCTACTCACAAATGACTTCCAAATTACGTCTGCTTCAATATTTAAGAATGTACTGAAAAGTTATCTCAGTTGAGAAACAGAAAATGCTTTTAGACAAACAACATTCTGAATATATGGGATTGGTCACAGCAGGATTTTCTTTAGTAAGAGTAGTTAAAGTTGTAAGACAAACCATGATCTAGGAGCTGAAATAATAGAACATTTATGAGTTAAGTAAGATACTGACTGAGTCATTTACAATTTTGTCATAAATGTTCTAAATTGAAAGCTAACCTTCATTATTAATAAGAGCAGAATAATTATAAATTTTTTGGAAACTATAAGAGTATGCATTCACTACACTTTTGTTCAACCCTACAGAAATATGCATAAAGGGATTTTCAATCATAACTACATTTGTAGTAAATAGTGGGATTGTGTAGTAGGGCCAAACCAAAATACATATTCTAATCTTCAGAATTTTGAGGGCCTCAAGAAGTGAGGAAATTTCAAACTGTCACTTATATTCTTGTCCGTCACTAATCTATCAGCTTTTACTCTATTCAGATTCCTTTGCTCCTACCATATTCCAGTGTTGAGTTCACTGACCAGGGCCACTCAAGGTGGATATAGGCCACTGGAAAAATGCAGATTAGGACTAGGCTATGTGATAATCTGGAAAGCTGGACCACTGAATTTCATCTGGATATCACTATGCCCCTAATAATGTTTACCAGTGCCAAACACAAGCAAATCCAGTCTGCTAAAGGAATTTAAACTGGAAAGCTGTTGAGGAGCTATCACTGAGAACCCTTTCTGACCTCATCTCTCAGCATAACAGGGGTAGAAATCGGAAAAGGTGATGATCCCTAAATTACCTTCCATCACTAAGAGTATGCAGTTTTAATCTTGAGTGTTGGAAGCTTTGATCTCAAAAATCTTAGGCTACTTTCAGGAGGAATTACAGAATGATGTGAGGCTCTCAAAAATCTATATTCTAATTGTCCCTCTCCCTTCTATGTCCTGTACTAAAACAAATTCTATATTAGATTAAAAAAAAAAATTCTCTCCACCTGCTTGTTGTTTTTCACTTGCTGTGTCTGTTCTTCTTCCTTGTTTCTTTAGGAGGCACCAGAAGCTGAACCTGGGACCTCTGATATGGGAGGGTGGTGCCTAATCACTTGGGCCAGTTGTGTCTTTCATTCTATTTTCCCTCCCCATGTCTCTTGTTGTGTCATCTAGTTGTGTCAGCTCACAGCGCCTGCCCATCATGTCAGCTTACTGTCTTCTTTAGGAGGCATCGGGAACCTCTGTTCCCTGCTTTTGTTGCATCTCTCATTATGTTTTTTCTTCTTGTGTCTCTTGTTGTGTCCATTTGCTGTGCCTGCCCATTGTACCCACTCACTGTCTTCTTGAAGAGGCACCAGGATACGTGCCAGCAACCTCCAATGTGGTAGGCAGAAACACCCAGTCACCTGAGCCACATCCACCTCCCTACATTAGATTTTGATGAACTGAGGACACTCACTAGCCAAGAGCAGGTTTTCATTTCCAAGTAAAGCTTCCCTTAGTAGGACCTCTTAGAATCTGAGAGAGGCCTGATTGATTTTTTTGAGGGTATGGGTGTGTGTGTATATATATATGTAATTTTTTTTTTCAGTTAGTTAGGCTAGTAGTTTATTGAGACAAGGGGAAAAGAGAAATGGGAGAAAATAACAGATTATGGATCCCAGGTGTACTTGTGGGCTGGTCCAGGCAGAGCGAGAAAGGGCAAAACAGGTAAAATGCTAATTTACAGACTATAAATCCCCATTACAGATTACACGTCTGTAGGCTACTTGCATGCTGGTCCAGACAGGGAGTGAAAGGGCATAACCGGGATGATTTAACTTCCGTGCTTGCTTCATGAATCATTAATTATTCTACCACTTTGCTAATGTTGGGGGAGGAATCCCAGTTGATTGCTGTTTTGATTGGTTACCCCACCCATCAATTGCCTGGGGGGCCCAATGACAAGGCCGCTTGATAATATTTGAGGCTTTTCCTTAATCCCAGATGAAATCTCATTCTGAATAGGGGTTCTTGCAGGGTTCTTCCAGCAGTCATCTTGTGAGGTCTCCATGGTCATGTGTTTCACAGCAATGTTTTCCTTCCAGGTGCCAGATTAGTCTTATTCCCCAAACTAGCCTGCTTTAACTCCCCTCTCAGAAGGTTTATACCCTAATTCTTAAGGGGATACTGAAGGACAATCGTCATTCTTCTGTAATTAACTTCCTGCTGGTTAGGGGCAGTAGATCCTACATGACAAGGTTTGAAACCCTCCTGCTACTCTATCACAGTTGAGGGAAGATGAATCTGGCACCGTGGCTGAAGCCAGGTGAAATCCCCATATGGCTAACAAGGTGTTGATTCTGGAAGAAATAAACTTAATTAGAATTTTGAGGATGTAGTTCCCACTAAAAGGATACTGGACCACAAGAGTAGAAAAGACCAGGTGTCTCTAAAGGCTGCATCTTTCCAAAGTTGGTGGGCTTTATTTTGCAGGTTTTGAATGCTGTTTAGGACTATTTCAGGATAATTTATGTAGAGATAGCATTCCTCTTTAAGGAACAGACATGTTCCTCCTTGTGCTGCTGTTAGCATGTTAAAGGCCCTGTGATTTTACAACACCACAGCAGCAAGATAGTCCATTTGTGGTCTTAGAGCATCTAAGGCTTAGCTAGTTTCTTCTGTTAGTTAGCTTTAGGGAGTGATTGTAATAGATAATGGAGTTTGGTATAAATTGCCAATCCCAGTTTTCCATGGTGGTGGTTATGCCTCAAACAGCTAAGAGGGGGATGAGAAGAGGCGTTGCCCTTTTAGTTATTGTATAGAGAAAGTACAGGAAATGAAAACAAGACAAGGTTTCTTAAAGGGTATGTGGCTTGCCCTCCCCCTAGCAATAGGCATTTGGGCTAGAGTTAGAGGGAATAGCTGGCTTTTACATAGACACTACTTAGCTTTGTCTCTTGAAGAGATATTTCAGGTCGTCCAATAGCTGGCACTCATATGTCCTGTTAGGTGCCTCTGGTGAGCTGGCACTTCCTTGGGCAGCTGACTTCACTCAGGATAAGTACACCCAGCTGGCAATCCTTTTAACTTTAACAGCTATGGGGGTGATTAAAACCACAGAGGAAGGTCCTTCCATTTAGGCTCTAACTGAGAGTTGAGGGGCCTGTTCTCCTGCTAGGTTTTGGTCAGGGCCTGGTCTTCAGGGTTAACTTTAGGTAAAGATAACTCATGGTTGGGGCTAGGAAGGATTTTGTCTCCAAGCTCCTGGATGACTTGCTGAGTTTTTCCCAGGTTGATTAAAATACTTTGTGAGTTCCTGGGTTTCCTGATCTAGTAGCAGGTCTTGGGCAAGGAAAGTTTGCCCATAACCCATCTCAAAGGGGCTAAATGGAAGTAGGTTTTTTGGAGCTAAATGCAGCCTCAGTAAGGCTATGGGTAGATTGGTGACCCGAGGTGATGTAGCTCCTGGCAAAGTTTAGGTAGAATTTTTTTTAATGGTTACTCTTTCTACTTACCCTGAGGATTGGGGTCTCCAGGACCCAGTCCCATGAAGATGATATTTAATTCCGAGGGCATCAATAGACCCTGGGTTATTTTGCTAATAAAGGCTGGCCCATTATCACTTTGGAGGGACTTAGGCAGTCCAAACCTGGAAACTATTTCCTTCAGGAGGGCTTTAGCCACCTCATTTGCTGTTTTTCATCTAGTGGGAAAAATACTTCCACCCATCCAGTAAAAGTATTTACCAGTACTAAGAGGTACTTATAGCCCTGGCAGGATGGCATATGGGTAAACTCCACCTGCCAGTCCTCCCCCAGGTATGATCCCCGAAGCTGAACAGGGGGATTTAAGGGGAGAGGATGGCTAAGTCTCCTGTTAGAGTCATTACTTGCACGTAGGGAGCAAGTCCTGGTAACTTCTTTGATTGCTTTTACCAGGCCCTGACCTTCAAAAACCCATTTAGCTAAGCTGGTTAGGACGTCCCTCCCTAGATTAGTGGCTTGGTAAAGTCCGCGAAGGACTTTCCTCTGTACTGCTTCTGGCCAGTAGACTTGAGTGTCCTTAACAAGCCACCCACCACTTTCCAGAGGGAACCCCTGGCTAGCTGCCCTGGTTTGTTCATCCTGCGTATACTTTGGAGCCTCAAAGCATTGGTACAGGTGCTGGAATAAGGGGTAGGAGGGAGACCTGGGTTTGTGCTACAGCTTTAGTGGCTGCATCTGCTCCGGCATATCTCCTTGCTAAAGCAGGGTCTGTCTTTTGATGCCCTGGACAATGCATAACTGCTATTTCTTGGGGTAACAGAACAGCTCCTACTTAGTCTAGGATTTCCTGCCTGTGCTTAATAGGTAGCCTACTGTTGGTAAGCAAACCTCGTTGTTGCCACACAGCAGAGGGAGCATGAAGGATGGAGAAGGCATACCTGGAGTCTGTAAATGTTAGCTCTCTTCCCAGCTTCTACCTTTGAATTTCAGGTAAGGGCAATCAGGTCTGCCTTCTGGGCTGAGATTCCAGGGGCATGGGCTTGGGCCTCTATAGTTTTAAATTGAGAGGCTACTGCATAACCTGTGCTCTTAATTCCTTCCCTAATAAAACGGCTTCCATCTGTGAACCACTCAAAGTCTGGGTTTGTTAGAAGCTCATCTTTTAAATCTGGCCTCCTTGAGTAGTTTTGATTGAGTTTCAAGGCAGGATTGGAGACAGGGTCCGTCAGGGTCTGATCTTGGGCCCTCTGCCAGTAGCAGGGTGGCTGGATTGAGGGTCTGACACACCCTTAGCTACACCTCAGAGGTCTCCAGTTATTGAGCCTGGTATATAATTAACTGTGAGCCATCAGTGGCCCCTGGCCTCAAGCATCATTCACCTGGTGTATGTAGGGTGAAGACTGTGAGAGGTTGCCTCCAAGTTATTTTGGTGGCTTGCTCAATTAAAAGGGCTGTTGCTCCTTCTGCTCTTAGGCAAGGTGGCCATCCCTGCACTGTGCAATCCAATGGTTTGGAGAAATAAGCAACTGGTCGAGAAATCTCACCCAGTTTCTGGACTTTCGCTCCTAGAGTCACTCTCTTCTCAGTTACATACAGAAAGAAAGACTTGTTATGGGTGTATTAAAAAAAAAAATGTCAGAATCGGTTTATAACAATTGTGGCATATTTTAAATGCTTGCACTTAATAAATGAAAATATCATTCAGAATTAACTTCCAGTGTCTAAATTTGAGACCCTCTCTTCTAATAGGCCTTGTATCTAATTAGTGCTTGTTTATGCTAGATTTGGAAAAGCTAGATTTTCTGGGCTAGTAATTCATGAGCATGAATTATTCTAATAATGTCATCTGTTCAATCCTACCGAAAGTTTTAGTTTGTTTGTTTGTTTTGAACAATAAGACAAATTCTTTAAGATGGTGCTGCTAGGGTGGTCATTTCTGGGATGTAAACTTCTGCACTGGTTCAGTTTTAGTGGACTGAGAACTGAGAACACTGATTCAGCATATTGGTCCTATAGCTGTCAGGAGCTTCCACCCTAGTAGGAGAATATTCTCTGCTTTTATACAAAAATGTTGATTGACATTCCTGCTGATCCTGTTTGCTCTGCAGGTTTCAAAGCCAGCTGATTCAGTCTGAGTTCACCAAACCCTGGGAAGTTTGTGAAAGGGTCACTTTGGTTTCACTCCCGCTCCCAAGGTTACAAATTTTCTACTTTCACAATCTAATTTTAAAACACTGTAAAATGAAGAAAAAGAAGGACTTGTAATTTGCTTAGCATGATTTTAAGATGAAGCTTTGTTTCTGATTATAAACATTTAGAAAATACCAAGTATGTATATATTTTATTTTATTTTATTTTATTTTTTAAAGATTTATTTATTTATTTAATTTCCCCCCCTCCCCTGGTTGTCTGTTCTTGGTGTCTATTTGCTGCGTCTTGTTTCTTTGTCCGCTTCTGTTGTCGTCAGCGGCACGGGAAGTGTGGGTGGCGCCATTCCTGGGCAGGCTGCTCTTTCTTTTCACGCTGGGCGGCTCTCCTTACGGGCGCACTCCTTGCGCGTGGGGCTCCCCCACGCGGGGGACACCCCTGCGTGGCAGGGCACTCCTTGCGCGCATCAGCACTGCGCATGGCCAGCTCCACACGGGTCAAGGAGGCCCGGGGTTTGAACCGCGGACCTCCCATATGGTAGACGGACGCCCTAACCACTGGGCCAAAGTCCGTTTCCCTATATTTTAAATCTATGAATACTGCTAGGAGATCAACCACTACATTTTTAACAAAGCTGAAATAATATACACAATATTATTAGAATAGTGAGATTTTCATTTTTAAAATATCATCATGTAATATGAATACAGGCCAAAGAAGACCACTTGAATTTGAAATAAAGGAAGGCTGCACGTTGTGCCTATGTTTAAGATAGCTTTATTCCCAATACTGTTTCCTCAGGTCAGGGATATTGATGCTCTTAATGACTAACACTAGTCTTACGTGAAGGATCTTCATTGGGATCAGTGAATATGTCATTTTGGAAGACTATTTTTAAGTTTTTACTTTGAGATAGCTGACATTCACATACAGTTATAAGAAATAGTGCAGGGAAGTGGATGTGGCTCAAGTGACAGAGTTTCCGCCTACCATATGGAAGGACCTGAGTTTGATTCCTGGATCCTCCTGGTGAAAAAGAAGAAGAGAAAGTGCCTGCTCATTGAGCCAGTGCCTGGACAAGTGCTTGTGTGGTGAGCCAGTGCCCGTGCAAGTGAGTCAAGCAGCAAGATGATGATGCATCAAAAGAGAGACAAGGGGAGAGTCAAGGTGAAGTGCAGCAGAAACCAGGAACTGAGGTGGCACAATTGACAGGGAATCTCTCTCCACATCAGAGGTCTCCAGGATCGAATCCTGGTGAATCTTAGAGGAGAGAAAATGAGAAGAGAAGACAACACAGACAGCAAAAACAGCAGGGTGGGAGGAGGGGAAGGGGGAAAAATAAATAAATCCTAAAAAAAAAAGAAGAGTTCATATACCGTTCATCTTTTTTACCCCCATGGCAACATCATGCATTTTAATAATGCAATATTACCACATTGATAAAATCCATCCCCCTTATTCAGATTTTACTGATTTTTACCTGCACTTATGTGTATGTATGTATTTAGTGCTATGCAATTTAATCACTTATAAATTTGTGTATTCACCACACAGTCAGTATACAGGACTGTTCCATCACCATCAGGATCCATCATGTTGCCCTTTTGTCATTGCACCCACTTTCCTCCTGCCTCTCATCTGTTCCTCCTAACCCTTGGCAACCACATATCTGTTCTCTATTTCTATAATTTTCTCATTTCAATAATGTTACAAAAATGAAATCCATAAGGTATGTAATCTTTTGAAATTGTCTTTTGCACTCAGCATAATTCCCTGGAAATTTATCCAGGTTGCTGCATGTATCAGTAATTCATTCCTTTTGTATGTGTGTCTTTTAAAACAAAACAAAACAAAAAAATATATATACACATATATTTTAATATATCATTCCTTTTTATTGCTGACTAGTATTCATAGTATGAATGTACCACAGTTTGCTAATCCATTTAACTGTCGTAAGGACATCTGGACTGCTTCCAGTTTCTGGCTACTATGAACATTCATATACAGGTTTTTGTGTGAACATAAATTGCCATTTCTCTGGGATAAATGCTGGAGGATATTTTTAAATGCCTGTCAGGGTATTTTGGCTCTAGCATTATTATTATTTTTTTTCTTTTTCTTCATCTGTTGTCTTGTATGCATGTTTTCAGTTAATTTTGACCCATAGGGGCATTTGTTTCTTTCTTTCCTAAGGATTCTATAATGGCAAAGGTTTCCAAAGAGTAGATGGTGTATATTGATTTCTCTTCTTTGCTACATAATGGTTATGGTTTGGACTTCCAATGATAATTACATGGAGAATTATATACGCCTTTGAACTTGACATGATGAATCTTAGAGCTCAAGAAATAAACCTAAGCACACGTTTGCTTTCAGACTTACAAGACAGTCATATCAGAGCGAGCCAAACACACAGAACAAATAACAAATTTGGAAGAAAAAAACAAAGCAGAGTTACATCCGGTTCAAGGTAAGGTGAATTTATTTCTTTTTTTTTTTTTTTTTGAGGTACTAAGTGTCTAGCAACGTCTTATTTGCTTTTGGCTTCTGTACTAACTTAATCCAGAGTGGCTCTGAGTAGGCATTCATGCAGAAAGGAAAAGTCCAACCAAAACCTAAAAAATATTGTTATGCATTTTGGATGAGTATATCTGATAAATGAAAACCCTTTACATTTATACTGCTGTTCAGCAGCTTTTACTTCTTTGTGTGGTAATATTACTTAGCCCTGACTCAAGCGCTCTGACTCAAGGTTCCATTCACACAGGCAGAATATTAGTATCTGTCTCTCTCAGGAGCTTGGAATAATAAACAGAGATTTCCTTTAATTTCTCTAGTTTTTATTTCAGTTTGGCTATGACTACTACCCTTGTGTCTTTGCTGAAAGTACATTTGACATTATTAGAATCTGCTGTGTATATTGAGTCCCCCAGTTGATCTGGTTGATTTTGATAAAATGGCAACCACAGGGATAGAACCTTAATATTTTCACTTCAGTGTATATTCCTTGACTTAAACTGTGTGCTTTAAACCACACTTCATTTAAACCACATTTAAACTTCATTTAAACCACACTTTCATTTCAGCTATAATGCTATCATTACCAATAACCATGATCACTAATTCAGGATAGAGATAATCAGTTGTTTATGGAACAGTTTTAACTTTTTATTCATGACAACAAGAGAATATCATCAATAAATATTTTGAATGTGATAATGAGAAGGCTGATTATAATAATAATAAAAGACAGCATTTGTATAGCCCTTTGTTTTATGCCCCTTTTTCAAACTGAGGTTTAGAGAGGATAAATGATTCTTCAGAGTCACACAGCCAGTAAGTTGACAACTCTTCCATACTATCTCATATGACAGCTTCGCTGTTTTCTTGTTCTTTGTATTTGAATAAGTAATATATGTAATGTTTCTTTAAAAAATCTTTAACAGGATTTTAACTATTTTAGGCTTTTCCAAGTTTTTAAACCTAACCATTTTAACAGGTTCAAAAAGTTTTACACTAAAGCAAATCTCCCGTTTCCCTTCCCCCAGAGCCAATCAATGAAACCAGTTTGAATTCTCCTGGAGAGTCTTTGAAAATGCAACTACCTCAGCATATAATTCATCCCTCTTTTAGTCTAATACAAATAATAATACTGTACTATACTCTTCCTTTTTTTTCATTTAATCTACCTTGAAGACCATTATGTAACAGTACATATAGATTTTTCTTTTTAAAAAATGACTGCACAGCATTCCATTGTGTTCCCATGCTCTTTAATACTTTTCTTAATGAACTAAATCTTAAAGGTGAAGGAGAAAACCCTGTGCAAGCTGAGAAAGCAAGTTCAGAAGCCCCAGAAGCATCTGTAGTGGAAGCTGAGGTGATAGAGGCTGAAGAAATTCCAGGTGCTACGGATGCCGTCATAAAAGAGGATTCAGCCTGTCCAGAAGGTGGAGGGGCTGCTCTGGTGGAGACAGCAAATCACATTGAAACTGGGCCAGAGGTTAAAGAAGTAGAGCCAGGCGAAACTACAAGACTTAACGCTGACAGCACCCCAGAGGCGACCAATGCAGCTGCAGATGAGGCTGTTGCCATCATTAATGATAAAGGTGCAATGGAGAATGAAAGCTCTGATGAATGTGCTGAACTAGAAGAAAAAAAGTCTCCAATTGAGTCAGAATCCTCTGCACGGGATGATTTACAGGAAGAAGCCAGTGCTGGTCCTCAGGCCACCTCAGCTCAAGGCTAATCTCATGCTGGTAGACATTTCAGCCCAAAATGCCTTAGTGTATCTGATACATGCTTCTGTATTTTTAGCAGTCTTAGTTTTAAAAGAGCATTCTTTTCTAGAAAACATTAATGTGCCTTGAAGACTTTAGATATCTACAGATAGACTTTTAGGATTGAGAGATTTGAGATTTTATGTGTTTTAAGAGTTTTCACTGAGATGAGAATAAGAAATTAAAGTAAAGAGCTTAAATCATTTCATATTTGGATTTAAATATTACATTATGAGAATTGAGCTATCTATACAGCCCATATTCATTTTTATTTTTCATTTATTGCATGTAGATCTTGATATTGTGTTTTGATTTGAACTTATTAAATAAAATTAGAAAATCTCTACTACTACTACTCTTACTCATTCATCTATATTATTATTCATCAAAATTAATGTATCTATATTATTTTTACAAATATATATTAGCATATAAAATATAAAATGGCATGAAATTAATTTTTTGTAATATTATTTTTAAAATAACATTTACTTTTTGTTGTAAAATATGCATAACATAAAAATCACTTTAGCCATTTTACATGGACAATTCTTTGACAATTGTACATTGGCAATACTGTGTAACTTTCACTACTATCTACTTCCAGAATATTGTCATTATCCCAAACCAGAATTCATAATCACTCATCAATAACTTCCTATGACTCTTTCCCCCTATTGTTGGAAACCACTATTTTGCTTTCTGTCTTTATGAATTTGCTTAGTCTAAGTATTTCATATAAGTGAAATCATACAATATTTGTCCTTTTGTGTCTGGCTTCTCTCACTCAACATGACTTCTTCAAGGTACATCCATGTTGTAGCATGCACCAGCACATCACTTCTTTTTATAGCTGAATAATACTCCATTTTATGGATATACCAGATTTGTCTGTCCATTCATCTTTTTTTTTTTTTAAGATTTATTTATTTATTTATCTACCCCCCCCCCCCCGCCCCGGTTGTCTGTTCTCTGTTTCTATTTGCTGCTTCTCTTTGTCCACTTCTGTTGTTGTCAGCGGCACAGGAATCTGTGTTCCTTTTTGTTGTGTCATCTTGCTGCGTTAACTCTCTGTGTGTGCGGCACCATTCTGGGGTAGGCTGTACTTCCTTTCGCGCTGGGCGGCTCTCCCTACGGGGTGCACTCCTTGCGCATGGGGCTCCCCTACGGCACTCCTTGCACGCATCAGCACTGCGCATGGGCCAGCTCCACACGGGTCAAGGAGGCCCGGGGTTTGAACCGCGAACCTCTCATGTGGTAGACGAACACCCTAACCACTGGGCCAAGTCCGCCGCCTCAGCTCAATTTAAACAGTATGTATTGAGGACTTGCACTTTGTGCCAGAAAGAATGTATTCATTCAATAGATATTAATTGAGCATCTACTACCTACCAGGTACTGTTTTAAGCACTAGGAGAACAAAAAAGAAAAAGATAAAAGGTCCTACCTTCCCAACTTTTATTCTAGAGGGGGACCAGATAATAAATAAGATAAATAAGAAACTCAATAGTATGTTATACTGATAAGTGCTAAGAAGAAAAGTAAAGGGGTGAAAATTAAAGTTTTTAGATATGGTGACAACAAAAGGCCTTACTAAGAAGTTGTCTTCTGAGTTAAGACCTGAAGGATATATAAGGGATTTAGTCATGAGAATATCTGGGGGAGAATCACTCCAGATAGGAGGATCAGACAAGTACAAAGTCTCTGAAGTAGGAGCATCCTCCAGATTTCAAACAATTGAAAGGTGGCCAATATTGCTGGAGTGAAAATGAGAGGGAGTAGTTGAAGATGATCTTAGGAAGGGAGAGGTTGTGGAGGGATGAGCTAGATCATGCAGGGTCTTGTAGGATCTTAGCTATTACTTGGAGTAAATTATGAAATTTTAGTGGATGCTCTTGATGCTCTGCCTAGATCCCCAATACCCTTACTAGGCCAGTACACTTACCACCTCCATCTCCATACCCACCCTAGGCAGCTCACAGCCAACGACTGACTGCTGTGCAGGTAGAAATGGTGGGGCCAACTCTGTGAAGCAATTCAGGGTCCCCAAGGGCTCCGGTTAAAGTTGGTTTCCTGCTGAAATTACAACCAGCTTCCCGCCTCCCTCTGCCTCCTCTGCACCCCTCCCGGTCCTGTCCTGATTACTCTTTGGAGGAATAATCTTTCAATAAATCACTTGCCCAAGAATCCATATTTCAAGATTGTTTGTTTTTTAAAAGATGTATTTTTCTCCCCCTCCTCCTCATTGTCTGCTCTCCGTGTCTATTTGCTGTGTGTTCATCAGTGTCTGCTTGTCTTCTCTTTAGGTGGTACTGGGAACTGATCCTGGGACCTTCAAGAGTAGGAGAGAGGCGCTTCATCTCTTGTGGCACCCCAGCTCCCTGGTCCACTGCATCTCTTATTGTCTCTCCTCTGTGTCTCTTTTGGTTGCATCATCTGACTGCTCCAGCTCTTCGCTCTGGCCATCCTGCCATGTGGGCCAGCACTCCTGTGCAGGCCAGCACTCCTTTTGGGCCAGCTCGCCATGCAGGCCAGCTTGCCTTCACCAGGAGACTCTGGGAGTTGAACCCTGGACCTCACATATGGTAGATGACAGCCAAATCGCTTGAGCCACATCCACTTCCCACTGTTTCAAGTTTTATGTCTAGGAAGCTCAAAGATATTTGGTACCTAATGTGTCCCTAGGAAGCAGACTCTAAATAGCTAGATAGCCTTGAGGACCTCATCCCTGCTGGAAGGGGGTAGGCCCTAGTATTCTGTAGCAGTGTGATTGCTAAGATTTTCACTGATTGTACATTGGGGCAAAATACAGGTAAAAGATAATGTTCTCGATGGCTCATTGTCTCCAGCCTTTGAGAGGTACAGAGAAAGAGAAACTATAAGGACTGTGGAATTGGGTGGCTCTTGCAGAGTACCAATGAAGAAAGAAAATGAATTATATCAATTAGCTATGTAAAGCAAAGCATGAGACTCAAAGACCCTTAATCTCCTATAAGACCCTCAATCTCCTATAGCCAGAGGAAGGACAAAGCCAAAGAAAAGTCAGCACAGGAATAATTGTAAGCATGGCAGAGTGAAGAGAAGGCTGAATTCTCTACCTTATGCTAAATCAGGCCCTTACTGGGAAAGGAATGGGACCCTAAGATTTGAGATGGGGATATCTGAATAGGTGCCCTTAAAAACCCTGAAACCCAAATTTCCCTAAATCCTCTGGGCAAACAGATGTGTCCACTCCCCTTGTTAGAAACCAGAAGCCCCCTTGTCTGAAGACTCTGAAATGATGTCAGTGAGGCAGGTGCCCTCCTCATCCGTAGACCTACAATTAGAGTCAAAGCTTAGCATAATCTGACTGGGGCAGTATGGGACTACCTAGGGAGAGGACAGTTTATACTCCAAAGGGTCTACAGGACCTGGATAACATGGGCTGACAGGAACCAGAAGAGTATGTCTGGGAGTGGATCTTGAGAGCATTGCCTCAAGGAGGGAAGTGGGAATATAAATCTGGATAAGAGAGAATTTGTCAATTTGGAGGCACTCTCTCTTGACATAGGACTTTAAGTCCTGAGAAGGGCCATGGATGACCAATTCTAATACCCTGTTGGCATGACTTGTGGAAGCTTGAAAAATTATTTTGCAATTGAGAATATGGTTCCAACGGATTAACTGGGTGGCATGAAAGAATACCAGTATTGAATGGGCCCCCAAACAAAAATGGGAGCTTCCGAAGCAGGTCCAGGCTGTGGTAATGCAACTCTTTCTCTTGGGCTGTGTAACCTAGCAGGTGCCATGATTCTATCTGCGATAGAGAAATGGGCTGAGTGGAACCCCTGGCGAGCAACAGGAGTAATGTCTTGAATAGGATCTGTTCAATAAGCTCACTTGGACCTTGACATCTGCCAAGTTGCATGGCCCAAGTGGAAAGGCTTCTTTACCCCTGGACATGGTTCAGATCTCCCTTTTGTTCTGTGGACCACTCAAAACTAGCATTCTTCCATGTTACCCATTTAATGAATGGGAGCAGATCCCTATGTAAATTGCCACTAGCACTCAAATACTTCTCCTTCTCTCACCTTCGACATTAGTAGGAGTACTGTCTGATCACAAGATAGAGAAGGAAGAAGACTGAGCAAAAATGAATTGCTGCTGCACTATCTCTTCACTCAGGGGTGGCTCTAAAAGACAGTGGTGTGGTTGGCACTGGGATTGGGGTATACTCAGGAAACCTGAATCTCTGGACTGTCTATGTGATAGCCAGGCCCTGAGCCTCAGCAGACTTGCAACTCCTCCCCTCTGGTTTATTGGATTTACCCCAGCCAGCGAACAGGGAGGTGAAGAAGGTCAACCACCACACCAAGGAGACAAGGGTGCCTACAACTGCAAGTAGGAGAATTGTATCCATCATCCATGTGGAATCTAAACCCCCTCTCGATATAGAGGTGGAGTGGACATAACCATCCCAGGGTCCACAGGATGGAGGAATAGAGTATGGATTAGAGTGGACTTACTGGTGCTCTACTATGGAACTATTGTGATTAGTAATGGAAGAAATTGTAGCATTGATGTGGAGAAAGTGGCCACAGTATGTGCTGAGGGTAGGGAGAGGGAAGAAGAGATATGGTGTGGGGGCATTTTCAGGACTTTAAGTTGTCCTAGGTGGTACTGAGGACAGATGCTGGACAATGTATGTCCTTCCATGGCCCACTGGGTGGACTGGGGGAGAGTGTAAACTACAATGTAATTCACCAAATGCAATGAATGTCCCATGATAATGAAAGAGGTTGTTGATTTGGAAGGAGTGGGGTGAGGGGGGTGGGGAGTATGTGGGGACCTCTTATATTTTTTGAATGTAACATTTAAAAAAAGTATATAGAGAAAAATAAATAAATAAATAAATAAATAAATAAATAAATAAATAAAAGACAGTGGTGAGAAGTCCTCTTGGTAAGGAGAGATGCAAATAGTGCACCATTTGAGTGTTGAGAAAGAAGTGGCCTGAGATACGGGTAACCATAGACTCATGGGCATTGGCAAATGACTTAGCGGAGTGGTCAGGGATCTGGAAGATCAATATCCAACAGCATGGTCTCCTTCCCACCAAGGATGATCTAGCTACTTCTGGTGCTGAATGCCCGGTCTGACAGCAACAGAGACCAGGGTTGAGTCTCTGATATGGAATCATCCCTTAGGGAGGCCAACCAGCCGCTTGATGACAATTTGATTAAGTCAAACCTCTTACATTCTGGGAAGGGCAGTGTTTCATCCTGATCAGAATTATGGCCTCCAAGTTGTTTATTGCTGTGTAACAAAAATAAATGTACTGAAGATACACATGTTAGAAAAAATAAAAAGGAAAAATGTTAAGTGTAATTGTATCTGAATCTCAGTATAAAAAGTATTTATTACTTTGAAATGATGGTCACCATTAGCAGTTCTATTTTCTCTACATTTTAATTAAACAAAAATTATTTTTAAAGTCAATGTAGATTTCATGAATTTATTCACATTAATTAAGCAGATTCTAAGGTAATGAAACTGGTTTTAGTATATGATTTCTGGAACTAATCTAATTATACTGTATTGCTATTCCTAATATTTGAACATGACAGTAACATCTGCATGCATAGATGTATCCTGAAAAAAATCACCAAGGATCCGTCATTTGCAGGTAACCTTGCTAATGGCTAGGGAGGCTCAAAAGGACTCATAGGAAAAGTTGTATTTTTAAATAGACATGAAGACATTAGACTTAAAATCCATTTAAATAGATGAAAGAATTTTGACTTTTTAATTCTAAAAACACATTTAGAAAATTTTCCTAACTTCCATAGCAATAAAATAGCTTTCACATGTCTTTATATAAGGAAATCATGATTTAATGAAAAAGCACATCATGACCTTCAAGCAAGATGAATATTTGAATTATTTATTTAAATTAAATTGATATAATCTGTAGAGACAGAAGGTATATTGGTAATTGCCTATTGCTGGGGGAGAGGAGGTTTGGAGAAAAATGGGGTGTGAATGCTAACATGCATGGGGTTTATTTTGGTGCACTGAAAATGTTCTAAAATTGTTGTAATTGTTGCACAATTCTATGAATATCCCAAAAAAACACTGAATTACACACTTTAAGTTTTAAGTGGGTGAACTTCATGGTATATGGTTTACAGCTCAATAAAGCTGTAAAAAAAATTAAGTTGTGCTTTCTTGTACTCAGAAGTACTCGTCTTTTCAATTCAGTCTTGTTTGATACAATGAAGCCCCACAAGGTATCACATAAGTTACATATTCGCTACATCATTTGCAATCCCACTGAAAGAGAAAATAATAATTATTTATTAAAAGATCCTTATCTTGAGTATCTTAAAAATTCGTGTTTATATGCATAAAGAGATAAATGTTTCATATCTCTATTCAACATTCATCACAAAAACTCCTGTTTCCCTGAAAATATTAAAACAATTTTATCTACCATGAAATTGCTGAGATATACTGCCATAAAGTAAAGAAAAAATTCACCTGGTTTTTGTTGCTGTGCGGAAACCGTCAAGTACAGAGTTCCCAGCTATGGATAGTAATTTGTTTATTTTCACCTTTCATTGAACTGTGCACTGAGATTTGTTCTGGATAAAACTAAGATCAAGTGAGCAAAAGAAGCGGCAGAATTGGCCCAGTGGTTAGGATGTCCGTTCAGCACATGGGAGGTCCACAGTTCAAACCCCGGGCCTCCTTGACCCGTGTGCAGCTGGCCCACGCACAGTGCTGATGTGCGCAAGGAGTGCTGTGCCACGCTGGGGTGTCCCCAGCGTAGGGGAGCCCCACGCGCAAGGAGTGCGCCCCGTAAGGAGAGCTGCCCAGCGTGAAAGAAAGTTCAGCCTGCCCAAGAATGGTGCCGCACACACGGAGAGCTGACACAGCAAGATGAGGCAACAAAAAGAAGCACAGATTCCCATGCCCATGCTCACAACAAAAGAAGCAGACAAAGAAGAACATGCAGCAAATAGACACAGAGAGCAGACAACTGGGGTGGGGGTGGGGTGGAAGGGGAGAGAAATACATAAATAAATAAACCTTTTTTTAAAAAAGTGAGGGAAAGAATTAGCCTACTGCATCTTGGGTTGCTTGGAGCAGATGCTGGCCTCTTTTGTGGGCGAGTAGACATCACCACTTTAGGACCTACCAAATTGATTTTGATTGATAAGACAGTGGCAGTTAATCTTTGCAGATCCCAATTTTTACCTGTCACATACCAGTCTAATCTGTGTTCAGTAATTCCGTATGGTTTAAGACTGTTTCAGGATTTCTTTAAGTATATCTACTGTCCTGGCTGGCTTGTGGTGTCCTTACTTTAGCTTGGCTTTCAATAAATTTTTGGCTCTTTTCCTATTATTCTTTCTTCCCCTATGTCCAGCTTTTTTTTTTTTTAAAGATTTATTTTATTTATTTCTCTCCCTTTCCCCCACATTGTCCACTCACTGCATGTTCTTCTATGTCCACTTGCATTCTTGTCATGTGGCACCAGGAAACTGTGTCGCTTTTTTTGTTGTATCATCTTACTGCGTCAACTCTCCATGTATGCAATGCCACTCCTGAACTGGCTGTGCTTTCTTCATGTGGGGTGGCTCTCCTTGTGGGGCGCACTCCTTGCACATGGGGCGCCCCTACATGGGGGACACCCCTGCGTGGCATGGCACTCCTTGCGCGTGGCAGCGCTGTGCTTGGGCCAGCTAACCACACAGGTCAGGAGGCCCTGGGTACTGAACCCTGGACCTCCTATATGGTAGGGGGATGCTCTATCAGTTGAGCCAGAACTGCTTCCCCAGCTTTCATTTTTAATGAGTATTTCTTTGATGAAACAATAGTCATTTTTTTAAAAAATCAATTTTATTGGTACATATTAATAAAACATACAATTCATCCAAAGTATACAATCAATGGTATGTGCTATAATCATATCATTGTGCATTCATCAATTCAATCATTATTAGAACATTTTCATTATTCCAATAATAATAATAAAAAGACAAAAACTCATCACCTCTCAATCTCTCAACAATACTCGTTTGTTTGTTTTTTGAGTGACATCCATGTAATAAGTATGTGTTAAGCACTGTCGGAGGATAAAAAGATAAATGAAATCTAGTGTCTGATCTAGAAGAACCAGTGATATACTCAGGGATAAAAATAATACATATACACAACAGGTGTACTGGCTTGAACATTTGCTGGATTTAGACATGTCTGGACTGGACTGGCACACTGGAAAAGCTGACCAGCCAGAGGTTACCCACAGAGCGATTAAAGAGATTCTTGAAAAGAAATGGATCCTGTGAGAAGATGGGACCAAATACCACAAGCTTGATCCTATAGCAAAGACTTAATCATTGAAAAGCAGAAGTGACTCTGAGATACAGAATGACTTCTTCGGATTTGCCTTGAATTTATCCCAATGTGAGCACTACACTAGACTTAAAGTCTAAGGCCTATGGTGTAATTTAAAGGGATGCTGTTTTACTAAACATACTGTAAGAGGGAGCAGAAATACCACCTGCTCTTACAGAGCTTAACACAAAAATGCATTCTCACGTTTTCGGTTTGGGTGGTTTCTACTGCAAATAACAGAAAGCAACTCAAAATGGATTGAACCACAAAGCTAGTTATTCTCTAACTAGATATCCGGATGTCGGGCAGCTCCAGGGCTGGTTTATTCAGCAGCTCCGACGTCAAGAACCAGGTTGTTACAATTACTCTGCTCTGCTATCAAGAATCTTTTGGCTTTATCCTTGGCCGTCTTTTATCAATAACAGGATGAATCATCACAATTCCAGGCATTTTATTCAGCCACAATAATATTCGCCAGATGTTTTTCAGAAAGAAGTGTTTCCTCATTTGAAAATAATTATTTAAATACATTTTTTCTTTTTAAATTTTTATAGTGGAAAATTTCAAACAGAAGAAGAGCAAATAGTATGATGAATCTTCATGTGCCCTAGACCCAGTTTATCTATTTATCAACTCAGGGCAAATCTTGTAGCAATACTGATACCCACTTACATTTACCAACATCATAATAATAATTCTTTAAATATCACTTATTATCTATTCAATGATCAAATTTCCCCACCTGCCTCAAAGGTTTTTTCTCCCCTTCAATTTGTTTTTTGAATATAGATCCAATTAAAGTCTATTTACTGCAATTGGTGGGTATGTCCTAAGTTCCCTTTTCTACAGGTTCCCCATCCACCTTTTGCTTACCTTGGTAATGTATTTTTTTACTAAACAGAGTCCTTTGATCTGTAGAATTTTTCAGTCTAGATTTTGTGACTGTGAGCATATTGTTTTGTTTTGTATCACGTTTTTCTCCCTGTTTTTTTTAAAGATTTATTTATTTATTTATTTCTCTCCCCTTCTCCCCCCCCCCCCCCACTGCCCCAGTTGTCCGTTCTCTGTGTCTATTTGTTGCATGTTCTTCTTTGTCCACTTTTGTTGTCAGCGGCACAGGAATCTGTTTCTTTTTGTTGCCTCATCTTGTGTCAGCTCTCCGTGTGGGCAGCGCCATTCCTGGGCAGGCTGAACTAACTTTCGCACTGGGTGGCTCTCCTTACGGGGTGCACTCCTTGTGTGTGGGGCTCCCCTACGCAGGGGATGCCCCAGCGTGGCACGGCACTCCTTGTGTGCATCAGTACTGCGCGTGGGCCAGCCCCACACAGGTCAAGGAGGCCCGGGGTTTGAACCGCGGACCTCCCATGTGGTAGGCGGACGCCCTAACCACCGGACTAAGTCTGCTTCCCTCTTCTCCCTGTTTTACCTATATATTGGTGTTTAGATTGAGAAGTTTGATTGGAATGAGATTTAATTTTTTGATAAGGATAACTAATACCTCATATGTGGTATTCACAGTTCTGTCAGGAGCCTCACAGTGCCTGGTTGTCTTGTTCTTTGTGATGTCAGCAGCCACTGATGATCATTGTCTAGATCCATTGTCTCATCAGGGCTTGTAAAATGGTGTTCAAATGTTATCATTATGCATTATATGGACTACTTTTAAAAAGAGAAACTTCTTTCACCAACTATTTGGTTTAACTACGTACAGGTCATATAAGAAAGAAAGAATGAATACTCGGATCTTTTTTTTTTTTTTTTTTTTTGGCTTTTTTTTACCCTCCCCTCAACCTGAGGTAGCTCCCTCATCTGTCTGCTTGTTGTTTCTGCTCTCTGTTTTGCACTCACTGTTTGTGCTCATTGTCTCTGCTCACTGCTCACTGTGTCTGTTCTCGTTGTGTCTGATTGTCTTCTTGGATGCACCAGGAACTGACCCTGGGACCTCCCATGTGGAAGGCAGATGCCCAACACTTGAGCCACATCTGCTCCCTGCTTGTTGTGATTGCTCATTTCTCTGCTTATTGCATCAGCTTGTTGCATCTGCTCATCTTCTTTAGGAGGCACCAGGAACCAAACCCAGGACTTCCCAACTGCTTGAGCCACATCTGTCCTTACTCTGATATTTTTATTTCCAGTTTTCAAAAGGATGAGATGATATCCATTCTCCATAGATGACTGTTTTAGTTTCCCAGCTGATAAAATAAATACCATGCAGTGGGTCGACTTAAACAAGGGAAATTTATTGGTTCACAGTTTTGAGGCCAGGAGAGGTCCAAATCAAGGCATCATCAGGACAACCCTTTCTCCTAGAAGACTGTGTCATTCTGGGCTGACTGCCAGG
This sequence comes from Dasypus novemcinctus, assembly GCF_030445035.2. Taxonomy (NCBI): domain Eukaryota; kingdom Metazoa; phylum Chordata; class Mammalia; order Cingulata; family Dasypodidae; genus Dasypus; species Dasypus novemcinctus. Next base: position 54,748,416 of record NC_080673.1, read on the forward strand.
GATCCTTAGCCCTTGACTTTTCTGTCACATAACAATGCACATGGTGATGGTTTCTTTCTCCTCCAATTCCACTCACTTCCAGTTTCTTGCTCTTCCCATGGCTTCTATGTCACCATCTAATCTTGTAAGGACTTCAGCCATATTGGATTAAAGCCAACTCTCATTCAGTTTGAGCATAAATTAACTAATAACACCTTTAAAAAGCCTGTTTACATATGGGTCCACACTCACAGGACTAGGGTTTGGGACCTAAAAATGCCTTCTGTGGTGAACATGATTCAGTTCCCAACAATGACCAAGAAATTGTTTTTGGTATCATTATGAACTCAGGTATTTAAGCATAATTTATGTGTTTCAGTTACAGTTATCATCCTTATTATTGCTCAAATATTCAATCATTGACAAATGGAAGATTCTTAAGCTTGGCTTTTGAGTTGTTTTAACATCAGCCTAGTAGTCTTGGATAGTTTTCTTGCTTTCTGGTATGATAAGATGTAAATTTCCAGACTAAGACCTGGATTCAGCTATTTATTTAAGGAATCCTTGTTCATTTTAATGAGAAATGATATTAAAAGATTACAATCAAAGTGTTTAGAAGGGTGTCCATTGCTATTGAGTTGGTTATTGTATCTAGACCTTTCAGTAAAAAGAGCTCAGAAGTAGGTTTTTAATAATTAATGAAGATTAGTGGTTACGTAGGGTTAGGGAAGGCATGCTAAGGGGTGTGGACTTTTTTCTTTTTGGAGTAATGAAATAATTCTAAAATTTTTTGTGATGAAGAATGCACAACACTGTGATTATACTAAAAGCTATTCATTATTCACTTTGGATAGATCATATGATCTATGACTATATCTCAATAAAACTGCTTAATAAATAAATAATGGTGCATGAATAGCCAGAAATAGCAGCTTGTACATTAGGGGAAGCATAGAAATATTGAGAGGTGAGGAATTTTCTTGTTTCTTGGTCTGGTTTTTTGTTTATTATTATTACTGAAATAATGAGAATGCTGTAATAATGATTTAAGTGATAAATGCACAACTATGTGATTATACCAAATGCCATTGACTGTACACTTTGGATGAATTGTATGCTTTATTACTATGTATCAATAAAATTGATTTGCTAAAAAATTATTAAAGGTAAAATACATTGTGAAGTCATACTGATACTTTCAATGCAAACCATAGGGTCTTTATTTAACCTCATTGATCTTCTAACCCACTCCAAAAATATGGAAATCAAAGATGCCAGTATGATTACTCACTTGATTTATCCCATAATACATACGCGACAGTCTCAAAATAACAGTTACTACCATTAATAGTACAATTACTAAAAACACTTTAAGATTATTTTGGAGTACTTTTTATTTTTATTATATACCGAGTCGAATTACTGAAATTTAAAGTTGCTTGGAACTGTTCCTCTCTGTGCAGTTATGCCAAAACTCAAATTACAGTTTCATTTTGCTTTTGAGGGTTTGCCTCTTTAATTTATTTTAACTTTATTGTATAATGGTATGAACTATTTCTTTTAATTTATTGAAGTATATGTACATAAACATACATAAATAATAAGTGTATAGTAAGAGCTGTAAACTTAAAAAATAAACATATATAACATCATACAGGACTCTGGTACCTCACCCTTTCACCAATACCTTGCATTGTTGTTAAACATTTTAAACTAATGATTAAAGAGCATTGTCAAAATATTACTACTCACCAAAGTATTTTCCCCCAACCAATCCTATTATTATTAATATCTTTGTATCATTTCTATATGAACATACATAAACACCAAGTATATAGTTAAAAGTTGTAAACTTACAAAGCAAACATGCATAACATCATATAGGGGTCCATTACATGAACCCTCCACCAACACCTTGCATTGTCGTGAGATGTTTGTTACAAATTATGAAAGAATATTGTCAAAATCTTACTACTAATTATAGTGCTTATCTTATATTTGGTGTATTTTTACCCTAACCCACCCTATTTTTTTTCCAAAGATTTATTTTTTATTTATTTCTCTAACCTTCCCCACCACCGCCCCATTGTCTGCTTTCTGTGTCCGTTCACTGTGTGTGTTCTTCTGTGTCCGTTTGGATTCTCGTCAGCGGCACCGGGAATCTGTGTCTCTTTTTGTTGCGTAAATTGCTGGGTCAACCCTCCTTGTGTGCGGTGCCATGCTTGGGCAGGCTGTGCTTTTTTTGCACAGGGCAGCTCTCTTTACAGGGTGCACTCCTTGCCGGTGGGGCTCCCCTACGCAGGGGACACCCCTGCATGGCACAGCACTCCTTGTGCACATCAGAACTGCTCATGGGCCAGCTCACCATGCGGGTGAGGAGGCCCTGGGTTTGAACCCTGGGCCTCCCATGTGGTAGGCAGAAGCTCTATCAGTTGAGCCAAATCTGCTTCCCCTATTATTATTTTTTAAATATATTTTTATGAAAGAAATTGTAAACTTATATTTTTTAAAATCATGTACATGTGCAGAATTCCCAAACAATATCCCTCTATCAACATACCACACTGTGGTGGAACATTTGCTACAGAAGAGATAATATCATCTAATTGTTACCACATCCATAGTATACATTTGGCACACACTTTCCATATTGCCCCATTATCAACACAGTACATCTTTGGCATAGATGTAAGAACATTATATTATCACTGCTAATCACAGTCCATAGGTCACTCCAGTTGTATTTTTTCCCATGCTTCTCCACATTCCCACCACCATGCAGTAGTGATGCACATTTGCTCTAGCTCACAAAGGACACTCTTGCATCTGTACCATCAACCACAGTTCTCATCCACCTCTGGGTTTACTATGCTATTCTGTTCCTAAATTATTCTCTAGCATTCTGTCCATTGGCATTTACATACCTAGACTACCATTTTCAGCCACATCCCCATTTACAAACTAGCTGTTACTCACTATATGTTACCATCCACTCTATACTTTTCCACACTTTGACAGTAAAGCTAATTAAAACTTCTACATACATTAAACATCAGGGGTCCATCTCAGTCTTCCTCTTATCTCCTTTAAGAATCCACCACCTACCACCAGGTCTTGAAGATATTTTCCTACAATTTCTTCTAAAAGCTTTATGATTTTTGCTTTTATTTTTAGGTTTTTGTTCCATTTTGAGTTAATTTTTGGATAAGGTGTGAGATAGGTGTCTTCTTTCTATCTTTTGGGTATGGATGTCCAGTTCTTTCAGCACCATCTGTTGAATGAACTGTTCTGCCCAAGCTGTGTGAGTTTGACAGGCTAGTCAAAAATCACTTGACCATAGATGTGAAGGCCTGTTTTTGAACCATTATTTTGGTTCCATTGGTCTATGTGTCTGTCTTTATGCCAGTACCATGCTGTTTTTACCACTGTAGCTAGGAAATATGATTTAATAGCCGGAAATAAGAGTCCTCCAACTTTGCTTTTCCTTTTTTAGATGTTCTGGCTATTCAGGACCACTTACCCTTCCAAATAAGTTTGATAAAAATGTTTTTCATTTATTTTAAAAATGCTGGTGGAATTTTCATCAGGATTGCACTGAATCTGTATATCAGGTTGGGGAGAATTCACATCTTAATGATATTTATTCTTTCAATCCGTGAGCATGGAATTTTCTTCCAGTTATTTAGGGCTTTTTAAATTTCTTTTAAAATGGAGTTGCAGTTTCTGAATGCAAGTGCTTTACATTGTTGGTTAAGTTTATTTCTGCTTATTTGAGTTTTATCTGTCATATTTTATTTTCACCACTCTTTTTTGACACTTTAATTTCCTTTGTTGATATAATCTTCATTTCTAGACTCTCTTCCATGCCTCTCTCTCCTGTCTTTTCTTTTCAGGCTCTAACACATCCTTTAGAATTTCCTGAAAATCAGGTCTTGGTTAGAAATTCTCTCAGTTTCTGTTTATCTGTGAATATTCTAAACTCACCCCCATTTTTGACAATCTTGCCAGATATAAGATTCTTGGCTGGAAATTTTTCTCTTGTAGTTATCTTAAATATATCAGACCACTGTCTTCTTGCCTCCATGGTTTCTGGTGACAAATCAGCACTTAATCTTATTGGATATCCCTTATATGTTGTGCATTGCTTTTCTCTTGCTATTCTTAGAATTTTCTCTTTGTCTTCGGCATTTGACATTCTGATGAGTATGTGTCTCAGAGTTGGTCTATTTGGGTATTTTTTGGATGGGAGTATGTTGTGCTTCTTGGACATGGATATCTATGTCCTTCAATAGAGTTGGGAAATTTTCTACCATTATTTCTTCAAATATTCCTTCTGCCTCTTTTCCCTTCTCTTCTCCTTCTGGGACACTGCTGACATGTATGTTTGCATGTCTTTTGCTCTCATTTAGTTCCCTGAGACCTTGTTCAATTTTTTCCCCATTTTTTTGTCTTCATCTGTTCTTTTGTATGTTCACTTTCACAGGCCATTTCTTCAAGCTCACCAATCCTTTCTTCTGCCTCCTTTAATCTGTTATTATATGATTCCAATGTTCTTTCAATTTCATTTATTGCACCTTTCATTCCCATAAGATCTGCTATTTTTCTATGTATGCTTTCAAATTCTTCTTTGTGCTCATCCAATGTCTTCTTAATATCCTTAATCTCTTTAGCCATCTCATTGAATTTATTAAGAAGATTTGTTTGAACATCTGTGATTAGTTGTCTCAACTCCTTTATGTCATCTGGAGGCTTATCACTGTTCCTTTAACTGGGTCATAGCTTCCTGTTTCTTGGTGTGGATTGTAATTTTTTTGTTGATGTCTTAGCTTCTGGCTTATATTTATTCTGGGAGCAGTTTTTCTCTTTAGTTTAGGGCTTCCTGTCCTTTCTCCCTTGCTGGTTGTACAGTGGGAGCCAAGGATACAGTTGGTGCTATAAGCTGTGGAGGCTCATGCTGCCCTCATTATCCCAGGGACTGTTGAAGCTTCTCCCAACTTTCTCAATTTCCAGGGGTAGGGACAGAGTCACAGCTGTGTGGAATAATCCAAGCTGTGTAGGTCTAGACTGTAGTTGCCCAGAGAGGCTGATGAAGCTTCACACCCCTTTCTGCCCTGCTGGGGCAGGGATGGAACTGCAGGTGTGGGCAGCAATGTATGCAGTGTAGGTCCAAGATGACTGCAGTTGCCTCTGTAGACTTCCGATTATTCAGTCTGTGCCAGCCAGATATACCTGGAGTTACCTGGATAGGCTGGCATAGGGACCATCAACTTCCTCCCTGCCAGAGGTGGGGCTGAAGCCTAGTCTATGGCTGCAGGCTGATCTGGGTGAAAGAAACCGGTCCCTACCGTCACTGTGATTTTCAGTCAGCCCAGCTTCCCCTCATGCTGGTGGTGGAGTCAAAATGGTGGCTATTGGCCTCTTTCCATCCTGGACAGGTTCATACTTTAGCTGTTCTTTGGGTTATACTTTAGCCAGCTGAATTTACTCATCAGTAGCTGAAATTGGTGGCCAACCATTTCCTCCTCCCATTTTTGGGAAATGGAACTTTCAATTGCAATCACAGAATAGCTCCTGGGGTGGCTTGTGCTGCCAAAGTAGGATGATCACCAGCCTCCGTGGCTTGGCCAGTAGTTTCCCAGAGAAGCTTCCTCCCTGCTAGAGGTGGGGCTAGGGCCTAGGCTAGAGCTGCAACCTGATCTGGATGGAAAGAAGCCAGAGCCTACCAAGCACTGTGATTTTCAGGCCACCTCGCTTCCCCTCATGCCAGGCATGGAGTTAAAATGGCAGCTTCTGGCCTCTTTCTGACTTGGAAAGTTTCAAATTTTAGCTGTTTTCAGGGTTATACTTTAGCTCGCTGAATTTACTCATCAGTAGCTGAAGTTGGTGCCCAACCTTCCTCCCCTGTTTTTGGGAAGTGGAGTTTTCACTTCCAGCCACAGAACAGCTCCCAAGGCAGCTTGTGCCTCCGGTGGAGGAGGGCACCGGCCTCTATGCCGTGGAGTGCTCTACTTATGAGTCTTCTCTGCAGATGGGCAGTCTCTTCCTTCCATTCCTTCAAAGATGTTGCAGAATGGTCTTCTGGTCTCCTGGAGCCCCAAACAGGTGCTTCAGATAGCTCTGGGTGTTTACTAACTGCCCTGTAGCAGGAGCTGACTCTGGGAGTTCCTTACTCTGCCGCCATCTTGCTGGTTGTCTGATATGAACTATTTTTTCCTTCCAAAGTCAACTCTGTGAAAGAAGATATAAGCAGAGAAGTCTAATTTAAATCCTGTTCCCTCCATCCTGTGCCTTCCATTCCCCTTTAACTATTTTTTAACTCTGTGTGGTTTATCTTTCCTTCTATTTTTTGTATAATATCTATTTATATTTGTTATCTATTTATCTATTTTATCTATCATATCTATTTATTTATCTATATCTGCCTGATATAGATATTAGATATAAATAGATTTTTCATTGAACTACATACCTGGAGACCATTCGATAATAAATACATAAAGATATTCCTCATTCCTTTTCACAGTTGCATAAAACTCCACGTGTGGTTACCATAGTTTATTCAAAAGTTTTCCATTGATGGACATTTGAACTGTTTCCAGTATTTACTATTACAATAATGCTGCAAAGAATAGCTTCTTCTATATGTCTTTTGCATTTTTTTCCTGTGTATCATTGGCATAGATTCCTGAAAGAAGGATGCCAAGCCAAATACATATATAAATTTGCTGGCTATTGCAAACTTCCTTCCAAATACTAATGGTAGTATTTTTTTATTTTGCTTTCTCAAAACAGCAATGTATGTGAATGTCTGTCTCTTGTGAGAGGCTTAGTTTCAGAAATGGATTGCCATTACCTCAGCCATGTTCTATTGGCAGTGGCATGCTGGAGTCACCTTCTACTGACTCATGAGAGCCAATAATGCACATCTCTTCCCAACTACACATCCAATGATGTTAAGTGGCTACTGTGAGATTGGCCATGGAGGAGTATTTACACTATGGGAATCAGCAAATGCTACAAATCAAGACTTTTCCCCCTTGAAAGTTGGTTGTTGACTGTTTACTAGCACACCACTATCTCCCAGCCAAAGAAAGTTACAAGATCACTCCAGATTCAAAGAGTGATGAAAAGAATCCATCTCTTAATCAGAGGACCTCAAAAATCACTTTGCAAGGAGTGTGGTTATGAGGAGCATAGTAATGGTGGCCTTTTTCTTTCTTTCTTTCCAATAATCTATCATGCATGGCATCTAAGTTCCATGTTGCTGTCCAAATATTCCCTATGCCCTTTACTGGAAATCTTTTTTCTTCCTGTAACTTTGATCTATTGTTAGTGTCCTTTTTCTTTGACCTGAAGAACACTCTTTATTATTGATAGGGCTGGTCTAGTGGTGATGAACTCCATCAGCTTTTGTTTATCTGGGAATGTCTTAATCTCTCCCTCATTTTTGCTGGATAGAGAATTCTTGGTTGGCACTTTTTGCTTTCAGCTCTTACATACCCCACTACCATTTTCTCTCCATGTTTTCCCAGGAGAAATCACTTAGTCTTATTGAGGCTCCCTTGCACATGACACATTGCTTCTCTCTTGCAACTTTCAGAATTCTCTGTCACTGGCATTCAATAGTTTGATTATAACATGGTATAGATGTGGTTCTGTTTGGGTTTATCCTGCTTGGAGTTCGTTGAACTTCTTGAATGCATATATATTCACATCTTTCATTAAATTTGGAAAGTTTTAAGCCATTGTTTCTTTAAAAAATCTCTCTGCCATTTTCTCTCTTCTCCTTCAGGAATATCCACAATGCATATGTTGGTATTTAATGGTGTCCCACAGCTCTCTCAGGCTCTGTTCACTTTTCCTCATTCTTTTTTTCTTTCTGCTCTTCAGCCAAAATAATTTCAATTGTTTCATCTTTGTGTTAGCCTATTATTTCTTCTGCCTGTTCCAGTCCACTCTTGAGCTTCTCTAGGGAATTTTAAATTTCTGTTACTGTGATATTCAGCTCTGTTTTGTTCCTTTTCATAATTTCTATTTCTTTATTGATATTCTCTCTGTGTTAATGTAATATTTTCCTAATTTCCTTCAGCTCTTTTTTTTTTAAGATTTATTTATTTATTTATACCCCCCCCCCCCGCCCCAGTTGTCTGTTCTCTGTGTCTATTTGCTGCGTCTTCTTCTTTGTCCGCTTCTGTTGTTGTCAGCAGCACAGGAATCTGTGTTTCTTTTTGTTGTATCATCTTGTTGTGTCAGCTCTCCGTGTGTGCGGCACCATTCCTGGGCAGGCTGCACTTTCTTTCACGCTGGGCAGCTCTCCTTACGGAGTGCACTCCTTGTGTGTGGGGCTCCCCTACATGGGGGACACCTCTGCATGGCACGGCACTCCTTGCGTGCATCAGCACTGCGCATGGGCCAGCTCCACACGGGTCAAGGAGGCCCGGGGTTTGAACCGTGGACCTCCCATGTGGTAGACGGACGCCCTAACCACTGGGCCAAGTCTGCTGCCTCCTTTAGCTCTTTTTCCACATTTTCCTTTAGCTTTTTCGAGTATACTTAGGACCATTAAAAAAAAAAAAAAAAACTTTGTCTGGGATGTCCAAGCTCTGGTCTTCCTCATTGCTGGTTTCTAATTCTTTATTCTGCTACTTTGTATGGGCCATCATTTCTTCTTTCTTTGAGTGTTTTGTAATCTTTCATTGAAACCAGGACATTTTCATATTTTAATGTGTTATCTCTGAAATTTAGACATCTTTCCTTAAATTATTTAGTGTTATTACAGCACATTCCTTGAATGCCAGGAACTGATCAATAAAAGGAAAGAGATTGAGAGATAGAGAGATAGAAATAGAGATAGAGAAAGAGAGAGAAAGCCATCTTTCTTAGTCCTTGCAGACTGGTCTATGTGAGTGCTCTCCTTCAGGACTTAACTGTCCTAACAATACATTTAGAGACTAGCCTGAGGCAAAAGCTTAGGATCCTCCCCAGACTTTTCTGTGTATGTGTATTATACTGTGCCTGCATGTGTGACTCTAGGAATCCCCACATTTACATGCATCTGAATTTCTCCTCTTCCCTTGGAAACAGCTTCCTCATGACCCAGGGCATTGTGCGTTCTGTCCCACAGTCAGCAAATATTTGCCCCAGGCAGATGTGATTTGCCTTTTCTCCTACAGTATTCTGTAGGAGAAGTCTGTGAGCTGCCTTCTACACATAGGGAAAGTTCTGAGATGGCACTCTTGTGACAAATATCCTGGTACAGTCCTTCAAGCCACCATCAGACAGACTGGCCTAGACAGACATGTTCCCAGTATATGCATGAAGGTTACTCTGTCCACTCCAAAACCAGGACTTAGGTACCTACACTGGGAATGTGGCCCAGCTCTGCACTAGGACAGTGAGGGGATGGTGGAGAGGCCAGCCACAGCACCATGAGGAGATTTCCCTTCTGTTTTTAAGTTGTCTTTTTCTTTAGTCAGTGCTTGACCTATTACTGCAATCCTTTATCCTTTCCTGGAGCGATGAGAAAGGTAATCACCTGCCGGCTCTTGTTTACTGCTTAAAATGAGAGACTGGACAGAGAAAGAGACCCAGCCTACAGCTAGCACTACCTCCAGGTATGTGAGTGAGGCCTCCCTAGATCATCCGGCTCTAGCTGTAATACCAGATCGCTGCAGCTGTAAGAGCGATCCCGGGCAAGACCAGCCAAAGAACCATCCAGCTTGAACCTACTCCAAATTGCTGATCTACACAATTGTGAGTGAGTAAGATGGTTCTGTATTAAGCCATGAAGTTTTGAGGTGGTTTGTTAAGTAACAGTAGGTAATTAAGATAGTCAGGAGTGCTCGCTTCGGCAGCACATATACTAAAATTGGAACGATACAGAGAAGATTAGCATGGCCCCTGCGCAAGGATGACACGCAAATTCGTGAAGCGTTCCATATTTTTTGAGCCTCAACAGACTCCAGCACCTACAATCTGATTTATTGGACCTACCACACTCAGCTAAGATGGAGTTGAAGAAGGACAACCACCACACCATGGAGCCTAGAGTGATTACAACTGAAAATGGGAGGATTGCATCCAGCATCCAGGTGGAATCTGACCCTCCTCTTGACATAGAGGTGCAATGGACACAACCAATCCAATGTCCACATAGAAGAGGTGGCATTGGATTGGGAAAAGTGGACATAATGGACAAAGGGTATGGGGAAAGGCAGGAAGAGATGAGAGGTGGAGGCGTCTTTGGGACATGGAGCTGCCCTGGATGGTGCTTCAGAGGTAATCACCGGACATTGTAAATCCTCACAGGGCCCACTTGATGGAATAGAGGAGAGTATGGGCCATGATGTGAACCAATGTATATGAGGTGCAGAGGTGCCCAAAGATGTACTTACCAAATCCAATGGATGTGTCATGATGATGGGAAAGAGTGTTGTTGGGGGGGGGGGAGAGGGGGGGTGGGGGGGGGGGTTGAATGGGACCTCACATATATATTTTTAATGTAATATTATTACAAAGTCAATAAAAAATAAAAAAATTAAAAAAAAAATAGTGCAACCACTTTGGGAAAAAAAAAAAAAAAAGATAGTCAGGAAATAAAACTTAACTTTGACTTTTGTGCACACTAGCTTTAGTGCTGTTGCTTTTCACATTCCTCAACAGGAATAAAGAAAGAACTAGCTGTGCCCAGATCCTGAATTTGTCTGGCTTAACCTCCTGGCCAGCAGTTGCCTTCTCTGAATTCTCTTCAGAATCACTACATGTCCAAATGTCACTGCATGTCCAAGGATTTTTTTCTTTAAAAATTCAATGTTTATTTAAAACCATGTTTTGAAGCAGCAGTTAGTCCCAAAGCAGCCTATTAGCTTTTTTTTTTCAATTCAACAGCCAATGCAATGAAAGTTTAACAACTTATGGAATAAGCTATTCCATAAGCAGCATTTTTATTGTCAGATCATTGACTGATTTTACTATAACATAATTTTTGCATTAAAAGCAGAGTGGGATAAACAGAGTGTGGGGCCTAGAATGTGAAAATATTGCAAAAGGTAAAACTTGGTAACACTATCAGACAACCAGTTTGCTTCTCTTGATAGAGACAAGGAATATAAAGGAAGACTAAATTTAGAAAACTACAAAACACTTTCCAATCCAATCCATGAGATTTAATATTACTTTAATTGTTGAAAGAAATGTATGCAACAGTTTTGAATAATGGATCTGAGATAACTATCTCTTTTCATTTTTTAAAATGTGAATTTTGTATCACAAAGGACAGTTTATGCCACAGCCAGCTTTTGAGAGGTCAAGCTGGATTCAGGAAAGATTAGCTTGTGAATGTGTCAGTAATTTCTGTGCCAAGTATTTGTCCTGTCACATAGAATTCATTGACTAGAAGCAACATTCTCCATTACAATAAAGCACATTATATAATGTTTCCCCTTAGTTAAAAAAAAAAAAAAAAAAACTAAAGAAATTTATAGGAAAAAAAAAGTATTTATTTAACTTTTGGGGTAAGTTTTATTTTTTTTAATAAAGATTTATTTATTTATTTGTTTCCCACCCTCCCTCCATTGTCTGTTCTCTGTGTTCATTTGCTGTGTGTTCTTCTGTGTCTGCTTGTATTCTCATTATGAGGCTCCAAAAACCACTCCTGGGACCTTCCAAGTGGGAGACAGGCAATCATTTTCTTATGCCACCTCAGCTCCCTGATCTGCTGCATCTCTTATTGTCTCTCCTCTGTGTCTCTGTTTTCTGTTGCATCATCTTGCTGTGCCAGCTCTCTGCGTGGGCCAGCACTCCTGCACGGGGCAGCATTCCGTGCAGGCCAGCACTTTGCATGGGTCTCCTCACCACATGGGCCAGCGTGCCTTCACTAGGAGGCCCTGAGCATCCAACCTTGGACCTCCTATATGGTAGATGGGAGCCCAATAGCTTGAGCCACACTTGCTTCCCTTGGGGTACGTTTTTAATGAACAAGTTAGAGGAATTTTGAAAGTTAAATATTATTTGAATTTTTCACATAGACATATAATTTCAAGTATACTTGTCCAAATTAATTATTAAACTAATATAAAATTAACTTTTATTTTCTGAGATTATTTCTTGTGGATAGTGATGTCTGGGGAGAAAAAGAATGAAAAAAAAACCCAATTTTTCTTTTTATCAATTGATATGAAAATGAAATGATTATGAGTGTTATTCCTCCCCCTTTAATAATGAGAATTCTTCCTCGCATATCAGAAATGCTTTCATTCAGGACTAGGAAAAGGAATCTTCCTTTGGAGTGGAAGATTCTATGAAGACTATGGTTATATACTATTATGTCCCAAGCAGAAACCAAATATCACAACCAATTAACCTGATTTTAAAAATTAGATAATAATTCATTGAATTAATCATGCAGTGATTTTTTAAAATTTTTAGGTACTGGAGCTAAGTACCACATGGGAGGTACTCCCATGTGGGAAGCAGGTGCTCAACCACTTCAGCCACATCTACTCCCCCATGCGGTTATTTTATTCTATTATTAAGATTTTATAATAACAGATGTTGCAAACCCACAACCCAATTTTAGTCACTATAACTCTCAATAAAGAACATACATGACATTTTTAAAAGAACTCAAAGAGTAGCAAAAATATTCTGGAATTAAGCCATGTTTGATTTATCACCATCACATTTCTCAGGCCCCCTGGTCATCACTATTCCAACTATTATCTTACTTCAATTCCTCACACCTTTAGTTTCCAAGCAAGTCTTGCTGCTATTCAATTCACAGCTAACTTTCTAAAGTAAAATTTGATCATGTTACCTCTTCACTAGCCTGCTTTCGATGAGAGAATTAAAATTTGTTCTAATTTCACAGTCAGATCCTTCTTCTATAGTATGCCATTCAAGGCCCTCCACAATCCATACCTGTGGAATTCCTCTCCAATAATTTCTGTCCTTACTCCTGTTTTCCTGCAGCTTCCATCCACTCTCCCTCCCGCCAAAATCCAGACATCCCAGATGATATAACAGCATTGTTTCTTCAATTTATCATCCTATTTTATGCCTCAAAGATCTTGTACATGTATTTCACTCCACCTGAGAAGACACTCCCATCCCCTCAGCTAGGTTCAGTTCCTTTCTAATTACTGAGCTCAAACACCTACTGCTTTTCCTGACCTGACTTTCCTCATCTGACTGAGCTGAATCTGTGATCGTGCCTTCCTTTGTGCCATACTTGGCTCTATTATTGCATTTATGAATAATAGATTAAGGTTTGGCAGTTGCCTGAGAACGAGGACTATAATAGCACCTACAATAAGTGTTTGTTGGCTAGATTAAGAAGTTCAGGTAGTTATGGTCTGTTTAATAAGGTTGAACCCTATAAAACTACATCATTTTGACGTACAAAAATAGCAATTTCATAGGGTTTGATGGAAGCAAATTCCAAAAGGTAAATCTTGAGAAAAGTTAGGAATGGTTAATTTCACTAAAATAATGATGTCTAATGCAAACAAAGTTTTCTCAAGTTATATAGAAACCCAACTAAAGAAGTTCCCAAATATGTTCATTTTTCCATAAACTTATCAACTCAGATTTCACATGCATATTTTTCTCCCCTCACTGCAAAGCCCACTTTTGATTCTGAATGGAATGTTTGTTCACTTGTACATTTAACATTTTTTTTAAGGAAGCATTATACCTGTAATATCTTGCTCAGGTCTCTATCCAGACTGTTGCTCTATAAATCTAGAGAAGGCAATAGTGGGGTTGTGCCTCAAGAGTGCTCTGGGAAGCCTTTTCAGCTTTAGAAAACATTGCTTATGTAAACACTGATTGGTTTGTGTGAGAAGTATAGCTGCAGGCAGATTCCAGTGCAATTACATGTGCCATCTCACATTATTTTAGCTTCATTGTCCTGAAGAGATAATTTCCCAAGTGATTAAACATGTCTCTTCATATTAGAGTGACCAGCTTTCTCCTAAGCTGAAAGTTGAACAAAAACACCGAATTTCCTTATATCAGCCCTTAAAATAATTCTCATTCAAGAACTAAGTCAGTATGATAAACTTGATATGAGAGCTTATGTAAGTTCTTTCAGAACATTTTTTTTGTCCACTGATGTCTTACTTCAAAGGATTTATTCAGGAAATCAGCAATAATGAAGCAAGATTCCTAGTACCATCTTAAATCTTATGTGCCCATTGGCTGTTTTGGTTACAGTCATATTTCCTGCTTCTCCCTAAAACTCAATTTCCTGATTCTTTATAACTTAGTATTTATTGGAGGTAGAAATTTTCATATTCCTGTCAGTGCACGCAGTTGGCCACCATCTGGACTGTGTGGAATTTCTTCATGTGGATGAGTTTCATCTAACCAAATCTCCATAATTTGCAGTATAATATAAAGTCATGGCTAAAAATACATGGTTAAAAACTTGGTGGAAGGTTGATGACACTTGCAGTACTAGATATCAAGACTTAAAAAGTCACACAGTAATCAAGATGGTTCATATAGGTAAATGGTCCATAGACAGCTAGCTAATGGAAAACTAGGGGTTGATAAACAAACCCACACCTATATGGAAATGAATATGTGAGTGATTACAAATCAGTGAGGAAATGGCAGACTCTTTAGTAAATGGTATTGGGACTATTGGGTATCCATATGGAAAAATAAAAAAGAATTAGCCCCTTATTTCACAGTAAAATTCCAAATGGATTAACGATTTAAGAGTGAGAAGAAAAATTCTAAAATATAAGGAAGAAAATATTTCCTATAACTTCAGAATAGGGAAGGGATACCTCAACACTCAAAATTACAAAAAAAAAAAAGGGAAAATGGATACATTTGATTACATTAATGTAAAAAAATCACTCCTGTTTAACAAAATTAACCATAATAAAAATAAGATAAACCACAGTCAGAAAATATTGGCAATATATAAAACCAACCAATATTTAAGAGCCAGGCTTTTTGAGCAATTTTTACCAATGAATAAGAGAAAGAAAAACAAACTAAATATAAATTTACAAAGGATAATAATATTTAGAAGAAAGCTGAATTGCTAACAAATATATTAAAAGACCCTCTACCCTATTAGTAATCACAGAAATGCAAACAAGAACAATAATAAACAAAGTTTCAGAAAAGTCTAACAATATCACATGATGCTACAGTAAATCCAGTGGTTATTGATATATCCAATTTGGAAAGAAATTTGACAGTATCTAATGAAGTTGAAAATACTCATAACCCAACAATTCTATTCCTGGGTATATCTGGAAATAAGAAACTCTATGGAAATTCTCACGTGTGCTCAAGATAATAGGCATCAGAATGCACGCAGAAACACTGTTTGTAAAGGTGAAAGATTTGGAATAACCTAAATGAATACCAATAGAAGAATGGGGGTTCTTTTCCTCCCTGGCTGCCTGAAGAACATCAGCTGTCATGAATGACACTGTAACTATCTGGACCAGGAAATTCATTACCAACAGACTACATCAGTGGAAACAAATGGTCATCGATGTCCTTCATCCTGGGAAGGTAACAGTACCTAAGACAGAAATTTAGGAAAAACTAGCCAAAATGTACAAGACCATACCTAATGTCATCTTTGTATTTGGATTCAGAACCCATTTTTGGGGTGGCAAGACAAATGGCTTGGCGTGATTTATGATTCCTTGGATTATGCAAAGAAAAATGAACCCAAACACACACTTGCAAGACATGGCCTGTATGAAAAGAAAAGCACCTCAAGAAAACAGTGCAAAGAACGCAAGAACAGAATGAAGAAAGTCAGGGGGACTGCAAAGGTCAGTGCTGATGCTGGCAAAAAGTGAGCCAGAGATTGGATAACAGAAGGAGTAAAGATTCTTCAGTGACTTGATTGGTGATTGTACAGATTTTTCCAAGAGGATTAACAAAACTACAAAAACTTTGAAAAAAAAAAATAGAAGAATGGGAATATAATGTCCTGAAAACCTGAGGTTCTGTATGGATTTTTTTAAAAATTTATTTTATTTTTCTTCTATTTACCACCCCATGACCACCACTCGCCCCAGATGGTTCTCTTGTCTGTCTGCTCATTGTTTGTTCACCTTCTCCAGGAGGCACGGGGAACTGAACCCAGGTTTCCCACGTGAGAGATGAGTGCCCATCGGCCTAAGCCCCCACAGGCTGCAGTGTCTGCTGGCTTGTAGCATCTAGCTCATTGCGATCGCTGTGGTGGGAGGCAGTGTCTAGCTTGTGGCAGTGGGAGGGGGCGTCTGCTCATCTTCTTTTAGGAGGCAACAGGACCCCAACCTGGGACCTCCCATGTGGTAGGCAGGTGCCCAACTGGTTGAGCCACATCTACCTCACTCTGTGTGGATTTTAAAGTTAATCTGTTTTACTCCATTGTTTATCTTTCCAGGAAAACAACTTACATAGAACAATGTCCTTAAATATTACATATGCATTATATATCCACATTAATAAGAAATGTTTAGTTTTTACATTATCAATGAGGTGATAGTCAGTGATTAATTATGGCAAAGTTATTGAACAAATCAATCTTTAATGACAAGCATATCTTGATGCATATTAATAAAGAATACAGGGAAGTGGATTTGGCCCAACGGATAGGGCATCAGCCTTCAACATGGGAGGTCCAAGGTTCAAACCCAGGGCCTCTTGACCCATGTGGAGCTGGCCCACAAGCAGTGCTGATGCGCACAAGGAGTGCTGTGCCACTCAGGGGTGTCCCCACGTAGGGGAGCCCCAAGCGCAAGGAGTGCACCCCATAAGGAGAGCCACCCAGTGCTAAAAAGTGCAGCCTGCCCAAGAATGCTGACGCAGCAAGATAATGCAACAAAAAGAGGCACAGATTTCGGGTGCCCCTGACAAGAATACAAGCGGACACAGAGGAACACACAGCAAATGGACACAGAAAGAAGACAACTGGGGGGAGAGGGGAGGTGGCAGGGAAGGGGAGAGAAACAAATAAAAAATCTTTAAAAAAATTAAAAATAAAGAATAAGGAATACAATCCATCCAAAGTGTACAATCTATGGTATTTGGTATAATCACATAATTGTGCATACATCACTTCAATCATTATTAAATTATTCCAATATTCTAATAATAAAATACAGACAAAAAAGAAGCTCAACCCCTTAATAATCACCTCTCAATTTTTCTATGCTTCCCGTCATACATATCTGCTATTTGGATTCTGTCTTTCTAATTTATTATATTGATATTTTGTATAGATGGAGTAAAACAAAATGTATCTTTTGTCGAGTTTCTTTCACTGAGTATATTTCCTTTTTTAAGCCTTAATGAAAGACGATTACTATTTTACTATATTCTACTGTCCATATTTTTCTTTGGTTTTATTTTTGCCTGATAGTAATATCTTAATTGTATATTTGTTCAGTTTCAAAGAAAAACTGTCTTATATATCCAGTATTAACTATATTCATATTACACATGAAGTTTCATTCTGCTATATGGTTGCATGTTACACTTTAAAATTTTCCTTCTAATAATATTCATGACCTTAGACTTTCGCTTTCAACCTCTGTCAAACCAATATGTTAGCATTGCTGGTTCCAACACTATGATGTGCTTAGACCATTTCTATGCATTTCCAAAAATTTATGTACAACATTTTAACCAATTCTGCACAGATTAACATTCAGCTTTCCATTCTCTAACCTCATTCTATTTTCTGGTGACCTGTATTCAAGTTATTAATTTCATGAGTTTACACAATATATTTAGTTCATAATAGCACAATCATACAGTATTTGTCCTTTTGTGTCTGGCTTGGTACACTCAACATAATGTCCTCCAAGTTCATCCATTTTGTCATATGCGTTATGGCTATTTCTTCTTACAGCTGCATAATATTCGACCATATGTGTAAACTACAATTTGCTTATCTGTTTATAGGTTGACAGACACCTGGGTTCTTTCCATCTTTTGGCAATTGTGAATAATGCTGCTATGAACATCGGGATGCAGATGACTGTTCATGTCACTGCTCTCAGTTCTTCTGGGAATATACCCTGTAGTGGTATTGCAGGGTCACATGGCAAATCTATATCCAACTTCCTTAGGAATTGCCAAACTGTCCTTCATAGTAGCTGTACAATTCTCCATTCCCAGTGAATAAGTATTCTTATCTCTCCATTCTAATGGTGTAAAATGATATCTCATCGTAGCTTTTATTTGCATTTCCCTAATCATTAGTGATGCTAAACATTTTTTTCATGGTTGCATTTATTTATTTTTCCATTTATATTTCTTCTTTGAACAAATGTCTATTGAAGTCTTTTCCCCATTTTTTAATTGGGTAGTTTGTCTTTTTATTGTTGAGGTGTAGCATCTCTTCATATATCATGGATATTAAACCTTATCAGATACATGACTTCCAAATATTTCCTCCCTTTGAGTTGGCTATATTTTCATCCTTTTGACAAAGTCCTGGGAGGTATAAAAGGGTTCCATTTTGAGGAGGTCCCATTTATCTGTTTTTCTTCTGTTGTGCATGCTTTGCGTGTAAGGTCCAAGAAACTACCGCCTACCAAAGACCTTTAAGATGTTTCCCAACGTTTCTTCTAGCAGTTTTATGGTACTGGCTTTAAATTTAGGTCTTTGATCCATTTGGAGTTGATTTTTGTAAATGGAGCAAGATAGGGGTCCTCTTTCATTCTTTTGATTATGGATATCCAGTTCTTGCAGCACCATTTGTTGAAGAGACT
Source organism: Dasypus novemcinctus (assembly GCF_030445035.2). NCBI lineage: Eukaryota > Metazoa > Chordata > Mammalia > Cingulata > Dasypodidae > Dasypus > Dasypus novemcinctus. The sequence goes on from NC_080673.1 coordinate 54,767,138, forward strand.
GTTTTGTCCCATTACTATGGACTTAGTATGTTTGTCAAAAACCAATTGGCCTAGGGAGCAGATATGGCTCAAGCAGTGGGTACCCACCTCCCACGTGGGAGGTCCCAGGTTCAGTTTCCTGTGCCTCCTAAGGAAGATGAGCAGACACAGAGAGCACACAATGAGCAGACAGAGTGAGCAAACAAGGAGAGGGAGAGATAAATAAATCTTAAACAAACAAACAGTTGGCTATAGAGGCGAGAATTTATTTCCGGACTCTCAATTATATTCCACTAATCAATCTATCACTATTCCAATACCATGTTGTTTTGACCATTGCAGCTGTGTAATATATTTCAAGGTTAGGCAGTTAGAGTCCTCCCACATTGCTCTTCTTTTTTTTTTTTAGGATGTTTTCAGCTGTTTGGGTGCCCTTTCCCTTCAAAATAAATTTGGTAATTGCCTTTTCATTTCTGTCAGGTAGACTGTTGGAATTTTGATTGGTATCTATCAATCAGTTTGGGTAGGACTGTCATCCTCATGATATTTAGTCTTCTTAGTCATGAACAAGGAATGTCTTTCCATTTGTTTAGGTTTTCTTTGATTTTTTAAGCAGTGTATTGCAGTTTTCTGAATATAGTCCTTGTACATTTTTGGTTAAATTGATTCCTAGATATTTGAGTCTTCTTGTTGCTATCATAAATGGAACTTTTTCCCCTGACTTCCTCCTTAGATTGCTCAGTACTAGTGTACAGAAACATTACTGACTTTTGTGTGTTAATTTTGAACCTGCTGCTTTGCTGAACTTGTCTATTCGCTCAAGTAGCTTTGTCACAGACATTTCAAAATTCTCTAAATATAGAATCATGTCATCTGTGAATAGTAAGAGTTTTACTTCTTTTCCTATTTGGATGAATTTTTTTTCCTGATCTATTGCATTAGCTGGAACTTCCAGCAAATATTGAATAACAGTGGTGATAGTGAGCCGCCTTGAGCTAATAAACCATTTCAGTGAAGTGGCAGGTTCAGATCAACACACAAAAGTCAGTAATGTTTCACTAGTATTGAACAGTCTAAGGAGGAAATCAGGAAAAAATTTCCATTTATAATAGAAACAAAAAGATTCAAATACCTAGGAATCAATTTAACCAAAGATGTATAACACCTGCATTTAGAAAACTACAAAACATTGCTAAAAAAAAACAAACAAAGGAGACCTAAACAAATGGAAAGACATAGACATTCCTTTTTCATGAATAGGAAGGCTAAATATCATGAAGATGTCAGTCCTACCCAATCTGATTTATAGATTCAATGCAATACCAATCAAAGTTCCAATAGTCTACCAGACAGAAATAGAAAAGGCAATTACTAAATTAATTTGGAAGGGAAAAGGCACCCAAAGACTCTCACTGCCTGACCTTGTAGTGGTCAAAACAGCATGGTAAGGAAGTGGTTGTGGCTCAACTGATAGAGCATCTGCCTACCATGTGGAGGGTCCAGGGTTCGATAACCAGGGCCTCCTGACCTGTGTGGTGAGTTGGCCCACATGCAGTGCTGCTGCACGCAAGGAGTGCTGTGCCACGCAGGGGTGTGCCCCATGCGCAAGAAGTGTGCCCTGCAACGAGAGCCACCCCATGCGAAAAAAGCGCAGCTGCCCAGGAGTGGCCACGCACACACAGAGTTGACGCAGCAAGATGATGCAACAAGAACAACAAAATGACAGTTTCCTTGTGCCGCACAACAAGAATGCAAGCAGACACAGAAGAACACACAGCTAATGGACACAGAGAGCAGCCAATGGGGGGGAAGGGGAGAGAAATAAATTGTAAAAAAATTTTTAAAAAGGAAAAAATAACACAAAACAGCATTGTAGTGGCATAATGATAGACATATTGATGAGTGGAATAGAATTGAAAGTCCAGAAATAGACCCTCACCTCTAGAGTTGACTGTTTTTTTAAAAACGGATCAATTTTATTGATACATGTTAATAAAGCATACAATTCATCCAAAGTGTACAATCAATGGTATTTGGTTATGTGTTCATCACTTCAATCATTATTACAGCATTTTCATTATTTCAAAACTAATAATAAACAAAAAACAAACAAGAAAATTCCTCAACTCTCAATCTCTGTATGCTTCCCCCACTTAACATAGCTGGTATTTCTAGTTATTTGATCCAAAGTATATAATAAATGACTTTTCCAACTGGTTTTTGACACACCTACCAAGTTCATGTTAATGAGACAGAACAGTCTCTTCAACAAATGGTTCTGCAAGAACTGGATATCTATAATCAAAAGAATGAAAGAGGACCCCATCTCAGTCTGTATACAAGAATCAGCTCCAAATGGATCAAAGACCTAAACATAAAAGCTGGGATCACAAAACTACTAGAAGAAAATGTAGGAAAATATCTTAAAAACCTTGGGGTAGGTGGTGATTTCTTGGACTTTATATCCAAAGCACTAACAAAAGAAAATACAGAAAAATGGAATCTCCTAAAACTAAACCCTTCTGCATCTCAAAGAACTTTGTCAAAATGATGAAAGTGCAACTGACGCGATGAGAGAAAACATTTAGAAATCACATATCTGATAAGGGTTTAATATCCATGATATATAAAGAAATGCTGCAACTCAGCAATGAAAAGACAAACTACCAGATCAAACCATGGGCAAAAGACTTGTATAGACATTTGTTCAAAGAAGAAATACAAATGGAAAAAAAAAAATCCACATGAAAAAATTTTTGACCTCACTAGTGATTGGAGAAATGCAAATCAAAGCTACAATGAGATATTTTTTCATGCCTGTTAGAATGACTACTCTTAAAAAGACAGAAAACTAAGTATTGGAGAGAATGTGGGAAGATAGGAACACTTATTCACTGTTGGTAGGAAAGTAGAATGGTGCAGCCACTGTGGAGAACTCTTTGGCAGTTCCTAAAGAAGTTGAATATACAATGCCAAGTGACCCTGCAATACCACTATTAGGTATATACTCAGAAGAACTGAGAGCAGCGATAGGAACAGACATCTGCACACGATGTTCATAGCGGTGTTATTCACAATTACCAAATGATAGAAACAACCCAGGTGTCCATCAACCAATCAGTGGATACACAAACTGTGGTGTAGTCACATGATGGAATATTATGCAGTTGTAAGAAGTGAAGTTGTAAAGCATACGACAACATGGATGAACCTGGAAAATTATGATGAGTGAAGCAAGCAGACACAAAAGAACAAATACTATACGATTGCGCTATGAACTAAATATATTGTGTAATCTCATGGAGTTAATAACTTGAATATGGGTCACCAGAAAATAGAATGAGGTTAGAGATAGGAAAACTGAGGGTTAACTTGCGCAGAATTGGTAAAAAGATTTGTCTTAATCTTTGGAAATGAATAGAAAAGGTGAGAGCCCAACGTTAATGTTTGTAACTAGCAAAATTATTATATGGATATGAAAGTGGTTTAAAGAGACAAGATCATGTATAGTAATAAAAGGAAAGCTAAAATATGTAACATGGGACTGTATAACATAGTAAAATCACATGTGAAATACGAATATGGGTAAAATTGCATATATAAAACCATTTTTCTTTGAAACTGAACACATGTATGTTAATACTAAAATATATCAATATTGGACATAAAAAGAAGCCATTAGGCTAAGTGAAAGAAACAAGATACAAAGTAGTTCATATTGTATCGTTCCATTTATATAAAATATAAATATAACTCAATTTATAAACATGAAATTAGATTAGTAGATATGTAAGGTTGGGGAAGGACTGGTAAGGGGTGTGGAGTTTTTCTTTTTGGAGTAATGAAATTGTTCTAAAATTTTTTGTGGAATGAATGCACAAATTGTGATTATACTAAAAAGTATTGATTATTCCCTTTGGATGGATCATAGGATACATGACTATATCTCAGTAAAACTGCTTAATAAATAAATGAATGTGCATAAATAGCCAGAAAGAACAGCTTGTGCAGCAGGGGAAGCATAGAGAGATTGAGAGATTATGAATTTTCTTGTTTTTCTGGTTTTTGTTTATTATTATTATTACTGAAATAATGAAAATGCTCTAATAATGATTATAGTGATAAATGCACAACTATGTGATTATACCAAATGCTACTGATTGTATACTTTGGATGTTGTATGCATTATTAACATTTATCAATAAAATTTATTTGTTTAAAAAAACATTATATGCCGGAAAGATAATTATAAAAAATCTGAAGGTCAGACTGGGAATAAATTTGCATAAAAATGACAATAGGCTAATATATTTGCTAACTATAAAGCTTAATTCATTCATGAGGAAATCACTAAGATCTCAATAATAAACAAAGCACAAGAACATTAAGAGGAAACTGAAACATACAGAAAAATAGTCAAGTAAACACAAAATAAAACAAAATATTCTATTTATTTATTTATTTATTTATTTATTTTTAGGAGGTACTGGGAGGATTGAACCCAGGGCCTTGTCGATGCCAAGCAGGCATTCAACCACTGAGAAGCAGGTGCTTAACCACTGAACTGCATCCGCTCCCCCATAGATATTCTTTTAAATTTTGGAAATTTTAAAATAGTAATGGTTACACAGTATTAGTGAACATATGGGATAATAGGCACTTTCAAATCCATCATACTACCTTTTTCCTTAATATTTTCATATGATTAAATGACACTTGTATTTCCTTTTCAATAAACTGTCTTCTTTTTTCTTTTGGAAAAAAAAAAGAAAAATCTAAAGTTTATAATGTTGAAGGGAAAAAAATTGTGGAAGGATATGTAGAGTATGATATCATATATTTACAAATTAGAAAACTATTATCTGTTACTTGTTTGTAGGTGCCTATGTACACTGTAAAAGTTGAAAAGTGTGCCTGGAGATGATACATACAATTTCAGGATAGTGCTTACTTCTCTGGAAAGAGAGGGAAAGGAGTAAAATAGGGGAGGGATACACAGGGGTTTTAAGAGTATTTTTAATATTTTGTTTCTTAATAGAGATGTAAAGCAAAAATGGTAAAAATATTATGACTTTTGAATTAAGGTGGTGGGCACATGTGTACTCATTATACTATTCTCTATCCTCTTTTGTATGTTTGAAATATTTTCAAATAAAAACGTAGGAGAAAAGTAAGAAAACTTTAGTGTGTTAAGTTTAAGACTGCAGTTTATCCTTCTTTTTAAAAGGTAGAGGAGTATTAGCCAATGCGCTCTTCTGAAATAGGAAAAAGCAGAAATTTGTAAATATCACTATTGTAAACTGGGAAGTCTGAATTTTACTCTCCTTCAGCCCCGATACTAACTGTGAAACCTTGAACAAACCATCAATTCTCTTTAGACTTCAGTTTTCTTACCTGTTAAATGAGAAAGTTGAACTATGTTTTCCAAGTTCCCTTCTGATTCTACAATGTTGAGATTACCACTCTACCTGTGAGAATGAATGGATAAAAGAATTCTTGTTCTAAATACAATACAAACACATGTGATAACGTGGATGAATCTTGAGAACTTCATGTTGAGTGAAGCAACCCAGGCATTGAAGGACAAATACTGCATGACCTCTCTGATAGGAAATAAGTAAACCAAGCTGTCTCAGAGAGCTAGAGACTGGAGGATAGGCTTAAAGGAAGTTGGGGGGTGGGTAGAGGGAGGATGCGAGCTGACACCTACATGGATGAAATCTATGATAAGCTGGAGGTAAGTATTTGTATAGGGAAGGGATAAAATGGGGGGATAGGGATAACTTTGGGTGGGGCTCTGTGGGCTTGAGGAGTGCTAGGGATGGGAGGATGGGTCAGATGGCCCAAGAAATTGGGGAGGAGGGTGGAGAGAACATCTGAATATAGGAGATTGTCAGGTATGTGGTTGAAATTATAATGTAGAGAAAACTCTTTAGAAAAATATAGTACAGAAGGTTACCTCTTTAAGATGCTTAAGGGGGGCATCTGACACAGGGCAGGCTTCTAGGGAGTGTGTGAGTGCTCATTTTGTCATAGTGGGTTATGTCATTGGGTGGAGACCCACACAATGAGAGTGAAGGTATACCCACATCCTGGGGAGGACCGATGTTGTCAAACAGAGGGAATTGTATCTATCCAGAGAATTGGTGGCTCCCAATGGGTTAGGGCAGTTGAGTATGTCAAGCCCTCAACATTGTTGCAAGTATCTCTGAATAGGGTTCTTCAAGTAATGAAGACTGATTGTTTTACTGAAGAATAATGTGTGCACATTACTCTTCCACAGAGTGTGTTACTTTTCTTCATCAATCTAGTTGATTCCAGATGGTTTATCTTCTTACTGATGTTAAAATTGTGTTCTTCTAATGCCATACTTAGGGTTCAAATATTCTACTGTTTCTTTCCAAATAAAGGAAAGGTGCTGGCTACAGATCTCAGCCCTTTCCACCAGTAAGCTTTATCCTAATGGCCTTCATTATCCACCATTTCTTTGCTGATTAACAGTCTATGGGGTGGCGGACTTGGTCCAGTGGTTAGGGCGTCCGTCTACCACATGGGAGGTCCGCGGTTCAAACCCTGGGCCTCCTTGACCCGTGTGGAGCTGGCCCATGCGCAGTGCTGATGCGCCCAAGGTGGGCCCTGCCATGCAGGGGTGTCCCCCGCGTAGGGGAACCCCACGTGCAAGGAGTGTGCCCTGTAAGGAGAGCTGCCCAGCGCGAAAGAAAGTGCAGCCTGCCCAGGAATGGCGTTGCACACACGGAGAGCTGACACAACAAGATGACGCAACCAAAAGAAATACAGATTCTTGTGCCGCTGACAACAACAGAAGCGGACAAAGAAGCTGCAGCAAATAGATACAGAAAAAAAAAAAACCAGACAACCGGGGTGGGGGGTTGGGGAAAGGAGAGAAATAAATGTAAAAAATAAATAAATCTTAAAAAAACAACAACAACAAACAAACAAAAAAAACCAGTCTATGATTCTTCAGGTACTTTTGTTTCCTTATTTTTAAAAAATCATTTCCACAGTTTCTATTCTCTTTCTGTCTCCTGGCCTTTCCACAGGATAGTCTGTATATTTAAAAATAAATTATTTTCTTCCTTTACCTATTTCTACTCTTCTTTTCAGCATTTTCCTAAAAATATATATAATAATTATATATTATTAAATTATAATATAATTTGCATGATATATTTATCATGTATCATTATATATTTGTTAACTTCATTTCATTTGATCTTTGTCAATTGCTTAGAACTTAGTGTCATATACCAATATTTAATTGTCACAATTAAAATAGGGAAACACATTCCTCTTTGACCTTGGTCACTTCTACATGTTTGAATAAACGTGATTAGCAAGTTAGAGGCTGATGGAAATCAGGCCATGTCTGTGAGTTAGAACTCCATGTGTTCTAGTTATCTCTGCACTGCTTCAAGAACAAAATCCATGCTCCCGTCTATTAGACTTCAAGGAAAAGTATGCCATTAGTCCAAGAAAGGGCCACTTAGGAGAAGGTAGTGTAGCACAAACCTACAAGTCCCACAGAAAAACAACTCAAAGATCATGGCTTTAAATAGATCATGGAGTTAAATAGTGTAAACAGGATAGCTCTCCTATTTGGGTTATGATCTCCGCAAGAACCCAGAATGTCCTATTAGCCTTCCTCCACAGCATACAGACCAGTGCCAGAACACATAAGACTCAAAGTTAGCTAGCGATGACTAAGGAAGTCGTTTCAGCGTTTTTATTTACAGTTAATATTTTCCCATCTGGACTTCAAAAACGTATTTGCAGTAATTTGCAATAAAACACATTCATACTCAGTGAAAACAGATATAGGTAAATGTAAAACCAGGCAGGATGGAGAGGAAATAATTATAGATTCATTAGTAATTTTATTACATTTAAACTCATTAGTACTTTAAATACTTCACTCAAAGTTAGCTACTCAGTATACTGACTACAGTTGTAATTTTAGTTTTAAAGGAATGTGTGAAAGTTATATTTCTCTAACATGGAAAAGAATGAAAATTCATTCAATTAAGATGAGAATGGGGAAGCGGACTTGGCCCAGTGGATAGGGCATCCGTCTACCACATGGGAGGTCTGTGGTTCAAACCCCAGGCCTCCGTGACCCGTGTGGAGCTGGCCCATGTGCAGTGCTGATGCGCGCAAGGAGTGTCGTGCCACGCAGGGGTGTCCCCCGCGTAGGGGAGCCCCACACACAAGGAGCGCGCCCCATAAGGAGAGCCGCCCAGCGCGAAAGAAAGTGCAGCCTGCCCAGGAATGGTGCCACACACATGGAGAGCTGACACAACAAGATGACGCAACAAAAAGAAACACAGATTCCTGTGCCGCTGACAACAACAGAAGCGGACAAAGCAAAATATGCAGCAAATAGACACAGAGAACAGACAACTGGGGGTGGGGGGGGGGGCGGGGAAGGAGAGAGAAATAAATAAATAAATAAATCTTAAAAAAAAAAAGATGAGAATGAGTTCGAGTGACTACATCTCAAAATCTCAGGACTTATATATGTAAAAGTCACAGAGAGTATCCTTTTCCGCTTCCCTGCCAGAGTTGCAAAGAACTGTGTAGGAGAGTCCGAAAAAATGCACAACTAGCATTTTCAGAGTGGTATTTCTGGTTCCCTATGACATCCTCCACACCCAGAAAATAAAATCAACTTGGTACTTTTCCAGTCACTACAGACTTGGAACCAGAGCTGCAAGTGATAATCAAAGCACTCTCTATGACCAAAAAACAGAGGCAGAAGGAGCTGACTTCTATTCCCTTCTTTTGATTACTGGAGCATAAGAAGTTGGAAAGAGCCCCAGTGTGTTCCCAGATATAAATGATAAATAATTCAATAAAAGGAGTATCTAGATATGAAGGCATAGATAGCAAAATTATAGCTGTTTATTTTCCTCTTTGGGATTTTAAGAATTAGACATAACTTGCTTTTCCCATCTTTGGTAAATTTTAATTTTAAAAAATTATTTTCCTCTGAACAGTTTGAAAATATTTGATTTTCTTCAAAGCATTTTCTTGAAGTAATTTTCTGTGTTATTTTGAGATATGTAAACTAGAGATGGGGATAAAGACCTACTGACTTCAGGACAAATAATACTTACATAAGGTTCTATCTTAGGCACCCCAAGAAAAGTATATGCCTATTATCTTTTATAATTGGTTTTAAAAGATGGGAGTAAAAAAATCAAAATCTTTTCAGAACTATTAACTTACAGCTCACCATGCAGTTAATACGTCAAGATGTTCCCCATTCCATTTTGAGGTTGCCTGGGCCAAGTACTTACCTATGATTCTTTTCTGGGGTTGATTCCAGGTTTGCTGAGTGATCGAGGTTTGTCTTTATGCTACTCTGCATCTGTATTTCTCTGTCAAATGGAAATTCAAGAATCATTTTCTCTTTCATTACATGCCTTATGGATCTGAGGCTGGATTCTCCCTTTCTGTGGTCAAGAGGGAATTAGGAATTGCCATCCTAATTCCCTGAACCTGGGAGATAAAAGAAGAGGTTTTCCAAACCAGTACCTAGTTATAATTTCTTGCTAGTAATTTTTCTTTCCACACAGCAAGAACCATTGCTGAAAATGGAAAGAAAAGTGATTATCCCCATTCTTAGATTTTTTTTCTGAGCTTAAAAAGATAGCCATTGTGAATTCTTAGTCTCTTCCTGGAGAAAAAGAACCGAAAGAACAAGAAACAGTGCTTCTCAATTTTTCCCCTATTTTAATGACCACTGGAAAACTTTGCTTTTTAATAAGATCTCTCTAAGCTCCTAATTTTATCTGATCAAATCAATTCACTACTTTTCAAGATTCCAAATGAATTTTTATTAATGTTGTTGAACTGATTGCAATGGTGCTGGCCTTGTACTAGTGCCTTGATAGACTGAGAAGCTTACATTTTAGTTGGTGAGAAAGTAAAATAAACACAAAATGCAATTTGATCTGTGTTATGTCATTAAAAACACAGAAGATGTTCTGGGAGTTTATAGGAGAAGTGAGGAAATGGATGGGGTCTGAGAGGGTTTTCTGGTAAAGATAAAAGGTCTCTTCTGAATTTTGAAAGATGAGTAGGGTTAGCCAGGTGAAGAAGGAGGGACTTGGCCAGTGGGCATTCCAGGTAAGGGGAGCATCAGGTGAACACTCAGAGGGTGAGGTTTGAGAACTGCGAGTGATTCCTGCAGGCACGACCACTGCTTTGATTTGAGTGTATGCCACAGGTTACTACAAAGTCGCTGCTGGTTCCGTTTCAGTGCTGCCCGCTGTGCTAGTACCTTGGAATATACCCATAGTAATCACAGAGTAGGGACTTGTTTGGACAGGACCGCTGCCTTTCTGGTTCTTTAATACGGTTCTTACTGCCCTCCTGCCCAAAGCATTTCCACGCTGGATTATTTCACATCAGCCTGACTTTTAAAAAAATGTGTTTATTATGTAATCAGAATCCCAGCAGGTGGAGGCAAATCTTTTTGCCATTAATACATTATTTTATTCAGTACTGTTTGTTTCAACGAATCCGTCTGGATTGCATTGTTCTAGTTTTCAATCATGAAAAGTTCCTGTTTGTTTTTTATGACAATTTTAACATTCTTGAACATTTTCTTAGATCACAAGAGGGAAATATCCCATACAGCATTTTATTAGACATTTTGAGGTTGAATCTTCAGTTTTCAGGAAGAATGACACACATATCTACAGCCTAACAATTAGATTCTAAATATGCTCCCTTTAAGAGATCCTTTTAAAGAACACATGATTATTTTAAAGATATCCCTCATCTCCCCCCCACCCCCCAAAAAAAAACAAGAAAAAATAAAACAAACTCTAAACAAGTTTACAACTGTTCTTCGGGACCATACAAAGGGATCAGTTTTGTTTCTGAAACTGGGCGTTTTCTCTGTCTGGAGCCCCCTCTGTGTTCCAGACAGTTGAAAGGTCACTTTTTGGGGGCAGGGTCACAGCTTCAGCAGGGCGGACATGGAGCAGTGACCCCATTTGGGTCACGTGGGTCAGTTAAATCGCTCCTGGTCATCAGTGGGATAACAGAGCACCTCATGCTTGCTTCCTAGAACGAGTTAGTGCAACGTTCTCCTTTCACGTAGACTCCTTGACTACTGACTTCTGACATTGACCTGCCTGTCTTGAAGCGCCTGGACCTCTGTCTCCCTTGCCAGCAGGGGGGTTGTAGGACTGAAACCCAGACAGGACCAGAGGCCGAGGGTCTGGCCGGGCTTCCATTCATACACTCATTCTTTTACTCATTCATCACCCCACAAGCCATTTGTCGAGAACCTACCAGGCACTGTTCTAAGCTTGAGGAATGGAGTAGACACCAAAATAGACAGAAACCCTCCGTTAGTCCTGATGGGCTGTTGCCTGTTTCTAGAGCTACAGGTCTCTGCTAGGGTGGCTGGCCCTCAGTGTTTCTTCCAGGCACTTTTCTCTAATGTCACTTTTAGAAGGGGCCTTCTCAGCAGCGCTCTTACAATTCAGCACATGCAGACATTTTCTTTAAGGCATTCCATGGTGTCTAGGTGAAGGAAAAATCCTGCCTCGACTATGCACTGTGCCCCGTCAACATCTGCCTCCAATGATTCAGGTCCTGAAAAAAAGGCCTGGATCATCAGTTCAAGTGTCCCTACTTTGTAATAAATTTCCTCTCAGGGACCTCTGCACTCTGCCATTTTAGCTCTCTGGTTCCTACTGGGCTTCCTATAGTTACCTCTGCCATCAGACCTGAACTAAGACATTTGAACCTCTAAATCTCATAAAGGTCTCTTCTCTCCCATCCCTACTTTAATTTGTAGCTGCACATAAAAATGAGTGAAGGATTTCCTTCCGACTTCATTAGACAGCATCAAAGACCAAATGCTAGCGGTTGTTACCTCTTCCTGTCAAAGCGTTGATGCTCCAGCCTTTGTTGAGCTAAAATTGTCCTGTTCCATATAAATACAACAAACATTTTGTTAATGTGGTGGATTGAAGCCGTTTGTATCCCAGGACAACATGTTCTTAAATTGAATCATTCCTGTGGGTATTAACCCATTGTTAGGATCTTTCTTTTTTTAAAAAAAGACTTATTTATTTACTTAAATTTATTTCTCTCCCCTTCCCCTCCACCCCCCAGTTGTCTGCTCTCTGTGTCCATTCGCTGTGTGTTCTTCTGTGTCCACTTGTATTCTTGTCAGTGGCACCCAGAATCTGTGTCTCTTTTTGTTGTGTCATCTTGCTGCGTTAGCTCTCCGTATGTGTGGCACCACTCCTGGGCAGGCTGTACTTTTTTCACATGGGCGGCTCTCCTTACAGGGCGCGCTCCTTGTGCGTGGGGCTCCCCTATGTGGAGGACACCCCTGCGTGGCAGGACACTCCTTGCACACATCAGCACTACACATGGGCCAGTTCATAACACAGGTCAGTAGGCCCTGGGTTTGAACCTTGGACCTCCCATGTGGTAGGTGGATGCTCTATCCATTGAGCCAAATCTGCTTCCCAGAAGAGCCAAGGATCACTGGCAGTCAGCTTCAGAATGCGGTGTTCTGGAAGAAAGCATTGCCTTGATGACCTTTGATTTGGAGTGTCTTTTAGCCTCAAAACTGTAAGCTAATAAATTCCCATTGGTTAAGCCAACCCATTTCATGGTGTTTGCTTGAGCAGCCTAGGAAACTGAAACAGTTGACTTAAAAAAAAAAAAACACAACTATGGGAATGTTTCCTGGCTTTCATTTTAAATTAAACTCATTCTAGTTTATATAGTAAAAGTAATATGTAATCATTTTTTAAAAAGATGTATTTATTTCTCCCCACCCCTTCATTGTTTGCACTTGCTGTGTCTGTTCATCTTCTTTGTTTCTTTAGGAACCACTGAGTACCAAACCCAGGACCTCTGATATGGGAGGGAGGCACCAAAGTGCTTGAGCCACCTCCAGTACCTGCTTTGTTTTGTCTCTCACTGTGTTTTTCTTTTTGTGTCTCTTATTGCGTCATCTTACTGCATCTGCCATAGTGCCAGCTCTCTGTCTTCTTCAGGAGTCACTGGGAACCGAACCAGGAACCTCTCATGTGGTAGGTGGGAGCTCAGTTGCTTGAGCCACATCCACTTCCCTGTAATCATTTTTTTACAAATGGAAAAATAAACATAGAAAGAATGCAAAAATATAAATTATATTCCACTGCCCAAAGGTAATGATACTTACAATTCCATTGTATTTTTATACATTTTAACTTTCTGGCTCTTAAAAATTAGTTTTTAATTAATTAATTTTATTTTAACTGATTATTACAAAAATTATACAGAAAGACATAGAGTATAAAAAAGCTCCCAGTTTCCCCAACAAAAGCATCTCTGAGAAGTAATCCCTGTTAATAGTGAATATCTTTCTAGAAATTGTCTGTGTGTATATAAATATACATATTAGATCTTTTTGAATGCAT